>NC_043702.1:170717289-170762035 GCF_006229205.1 Suricata suricatta | reverse complement strand
GAGACTATTGAATGCTGAAAATGAACTGAGAATTGAAGGGGAAGGGGGAGGGGGGGAAAGAGGTGGTGGTGATGGTGGAGGGCACTTATGGGGAAGAGCACTGGGTGTTGTATGGAAAACAATTTGACAATAAAATATTATGGAAAAAAAAAGAGAGTGGGGGCAGAAAAGTAGGAATTTTGCTGTAAGCAGAAAATATCTAGAAGTAGGATTAAGAGAGTTTTGTTTTGCTTATTAGATGGGAGAAATACATGTTGGTAATCTGATGGGAAATCTCTAGTAGAGGGGGAATTTGTTAAATCAGATTTAAAAGGGAAGAATTTCTGGGGCATTGTCCTTGAGCAGCTGAGAGGAGATAGGTTCTAGTGCATAAGTAGAGAAACTGTCCCTTACTTGACACAGTTAAATTCATCTATAGTAACAGGAGAATGCAGAAACATACAGAGAGGAAGAGAAGACAGAGCAGGACACAAAGGAAGGGAGGTGGATAGACGTTACAATGGAAGTATGTGGAAGTCCTTTTCAGATGGCATCTGCTTTTTCAGTAAGGAAGCTGAGAGTGAGGACAGTTGACGAAGTATTGGAAGGCAATGCCCTCTGTCACTTGTCTGCCCTCACCTCCTAGTTGTTTAGGAGAGTAAGAGAATGAACAAGGGAAATAAAGTTATAATTGCCTGGCAGCATTGAAGTTAAAGATCATAAATTTAAGTGAGGCTAATCATAGCATGGTTGTACACTTTTTTTTCCAGCTAGTTGTACAAATTCAGGGATAAATAAGCCCAAGTTGGAATTAAGCAGTATTGATTTTTTAAACTGTTTTTTTGGCCAGGCAGTACAACTCAAAATGGAAAAAGGGAGTTGAGGGTGTGTTGGGAGGAGTGGTGGTAATGACTTACCATGGATATTAAACTGGGCATGGAAAACAGTGGTGCCACAGGGGCAGAAGAAATAGTGAAAGGTTGGACCAGTGGACTACTGGCTGGGACATGGAGGTGAAGGGATTGTTGGAGAAGGAGCAAAATGAAAAGATGGAAGATAGTGATTAGAGAGAGTGGGACGCTTAACACTAAGATTACAGAAAGATTGTAGATTTTGGTACTAGAGTATGACTATAGGAGATGTCTAGTCAGCTGTGTCTAGAGAAACGAATCAGCTTACAGGGCAGGAATCACACACAAGAGGAGCCAAACCAAGGAGTGGTAAAAGGGAGCCAGAAAGACAGAAGAGAAGACCAAGATGGAACAATTGAGGGGCTAATCGACTGAAAGGAGGGGAAGACAAGGTCATTGGAGGAAAGGAGGTAAGGGACCTTAAAAGCAAGGCTAATGGAAGGACCATGTGCATGGATAGAAATGCAAAAGAAGTACCATTGTAGAGTGTACAAGTCAGCCAGAAGCTAAACTCTTCAGGAAGTTGGGGGTCAGTGATCTGAAGATAGTAGGTGATTCTAATAGGAAGGATGACAGTCTTACAACATGAGATTTGACGCTAAAATTGCTCCTTGTATGGTCATGCATGATGTCCTGTTTACCAAACATTTATCTTAAGTTTTCTGCAGAAGTTGCCATCACTTCCACTTTCTTGAACTTCTTTTATCTTGAACTGTTGTGACTTTGAGATCTCTTGGTTCTCCTATCTCTTTGTCAATTTCTTCTGTTGTCATCTCTTGGATTTTCCTTCTCAGTGGTAACTTCTCAGTACTGAGGGCTCCCAATGTGCCCTCTTCTGCTCTCATTGTACATACATTCCCTGGGTGACCCCACCAAGCTCATGACTTCAGCTAACACCCAAATGCATGTGGCTTCCAGATCTGTAGCTCCAGCCCCCACTGTGCTCTCTTGCTCTAGTCCTTGATTTCTGACTGTTCACTGAAGAGACTTTGGATGTCCTTCAGGCAGCTTAAATTCATTCAGGACTAAATTAATTATTTTCTCCAAACTCCCTTCTCTGTATTTTTGAATTTCAATCAATCACTGATATATTTGACTCATCATAGTCATATTTCTCTTCCTCATCTCCCATATATAGTCAAGTCACCAATTCCTGTGAATTCTATTTCTGAACTCTGAATTCTATATCTGATTTGTCAACACTGATTGAGTCTGACTCTTTGTCTCCTTCAACCCATATCTGTGCAACAAAAAGTTGGTGAAGAAAAACAGAAAGAAACTGCCCAACTTTTGGAAGTCTAGAACATCTAGTTTGTTAGAGGTTCCATTTCTATAGCACAGGAAGTCACATGGAACGAAGATAGGATGGATGTTAAATGTCAGCCTCTGGCCCAGACGAATCATCCTGAGATTCAGTTACATGGGCCCCAGCAACGAGGCATGTTCTAGTTGAGAATTGGTGTGTGTGTGTGTGTGTGTGTGTGTGTGTGTGTGTCCACATCAGATAAGAAGTTTTGGTTGCAAGTTATTATTTGCAAATTTTTTAAAATAAAAAACCCCAAAACTACCTCAGAGAAGCCTTCCTTCATCACCTCATCTGGGTGGGTGTCTCCTGTTACTCTCTAATTGTTCTTCATTTGTTTACCAATACTTAGAATATCTATTTTGCATCAGGCACTATTCTGAGTGCTAAGAACATGGTGAAAAAAAGGGACAAGATCTATGCCATCATTGAACTCAGAGTCTAGTGGGGGAGCCAGGCAAGAAACCTGTATAGAAATAAATAATGCATTTTCCAATAGTGATCTGTGCTACGAGAAAACAAAGGGTAACAGGACAAAGTGAGTGGGGGTGGGGAGGCTGGGAGCAATTTTAGGCAGGAAAATCAGAGAAAGCCTCTTTGACATGAATAGTGAGAAAGAGCGGGTCACACCAGGATCTGGGGATAGAGATGTGCATGGGGAGAGTAGGAGGTATAAAGGCCCGGAGGCTGCAGGGCCTGGTGGGTTCAATGATATCGCCAGTACCTCTGAAGGATTAGTTTATAGATAGCACTTACCGCAGAGGTAAGTTTACCACCTAGAACTGCTATACATTTGGTAAGTGTCTGTTATCCCCATGATTCCTGAGGACTGAGGCCCCATCTTGTTACAAGTTAGCACCTAGTACTTGGCACACAGGGAAGCCGTATGTTCACTGAATGAATGAATAACTACATAACAACTGTTTAACAAATTTGATTATTTGTAGGATTAGCTGTTGAAGAGGTGCATTTTGTTTTTGGAATATAAACCCTCAATGTAACACTGACTGCCTCTTTTCAAACTGCATGTTCTACCCCCTGTCATAAGCAGGCTCCTTTCCTGCATGCTTCCTCTCTCAAAAATCTCTATTGTAAGAAGGTAAACATTTAGGTTACCTTCCCTTTTGTTTTAGATTGCCATAAGCTCACCCCATGACTGGGATTGTTATCAGATCCCGAGAGGGGCTTTGATGGAATTTTCTCCTTTCTTTGAGTCACTGGGAGTATTTGTGATATATAGTCTATGGAAACGAATTAAGGGAGAGAGAAAAAGCAGCATTTAAGGTGATTATTGGACATCCAGGAGGTGTCCAGTCATCAGGATCTAGGGAAACAAATCTATTTATGAAACAAAAATTGTAAGAGAAGCCAAGCCAAGGAGAGGTGAGAAGGAGCCAGAAAGACAGAGGAGAGGGTTAGCATGCAAATATACTGGTAGCTAAAAGGAGAGGAACTTTAGCAGAGGAGGGGACTCTGTAATGTCAAGTGCCACAGAGGGCGTCAGCATGCACCTGGGCATAGGCACTTTTGAGAGGGAAGCTTCGGAAGAGTGTTGGACCAAGTAGGAGGAAGTGAAAGCTTTGGGCATAGCTGATGCTATGGTCTGGGAGTCAGAGGTCAGTGGCAATGCCCCCTTCCTTCTTTTCCACAGGAAGTGTCTTTAGGTAATCTCGGGGAAGGGGGGAGTCAAGAGTTCAGACTTCCTCTCTTTCTCTAGTTGAGAAGTCACTTCTCAGCTCATTTTCATCATGGTGAAATTTAAATATTTTAAATATTTATTTATTTTGAAGGAGAGAGAGACAGAGACAGAGCATGAGCAGGGGAGGGGCAGACACACACACACACACACACACACACACACACACATACAGACTCTGGAGCAGGATCCAGGCTCTGTGCAGACAGCTCAGACATGGGGCTTGAACTCATGAGCCATGAGATCATGACCTGAGTTGAAGTCGGAGGCTTAACTGATGGAGCCACCCAGGTGCCCCTCATCACTGCCAAGTTTAAAATGAGATGTCTGCCTTCAGATTCTGGAGCAGGGTTACCTTCTCTCTGCTCTGCGTCCATCTGTGACCATCTTCCTCCTATAGACATATACACTAGACCCTGGTGGACGTTCAGTGGATCTTTACTAAAAGCTTTAGAAAAACGTTCAAAAGCCACACAAAGTCCAATTATTGGTTTGGGGTGGATGGGAGTGGGCAAAGGAGATCAGATAGTGTTACTTTGCCTGACTTGCTAATTTGCTTCTTTGACCAACATGGAATGGGGCAAAGCCTCATGGCTTAAGCTAGAGTTTGAAAGCTTAAATATTTCTAGATATCAGGCAAATCAAATAAATGACTGAGGTAGACAGGCCAGGCTGGGATGAAGGGTAGAGTGTGAGCCCCATTTAGAATAGGACAAATGAGGGAAGGGTGCAATGGATAACGCGTCAGACTATGGATTAGGATAGGACAAATGTCCCTCAGCACCAGATATTGTTGCTCTGGAGGAATGTGGTCCCAATGTAGTGAGATGTCTGGAAAACATTTTTAAAGAAGAGTGAGAAATGAGGATCTTTAGGCAAATTGTCTCAATTTTTCATGTTACTAATTTTAAAATTAAGGTGTAGGGGGAGTGGGAATACAGGCCTCCAGTTATGGAATGAGCAAGTCACAGGGATGGAGGGCACGGCATAGAGCATATGACCGATGGTGCTGTAATAGCACTCTATGGTGACAGATGGTGGCTACCCTTGTGGTGAGCACAGCATGGCAATAATAACAACAAAAAAAATTAAAGAATTATGGGGACAAATATCTGTAGATAGGATCCTGGTCTCCAGCTGCCAGTTTGTGATTTCTGGTTTGGGACTTAAGAAAGTATGTTAAGGGAATGCTTTCTTCCTTTTTTACTCCATTACTGTTTCCCCCTACCCCCAACGCCCCCATCACAGCTCCCATGCCCACTTTCCTCAGCCCTTCACTGACTGAGATTGTTTTATCCTCCACCCTTAGGTGCTGGCTCTGAAGGAGATAGCAGGTGGGCAGTGGCCTATGGACTCCTAGTTCCGTCTCTCAAGTCTACAAGCATGCCTTTGGTGTTCTCTTAAAGTACCCGAAGACCAAGGTGTTACCTCACCAAGAAGACCACTCTCCTCTCAAAGACTGCCCCATGAAGTCTCCATGCACAAGGAAATGTTTCTGCCATTAAGTAGACTGGAATTACCCAGAGAGTTAAAAAAAATACTGCTGCCTGTATCCCAGTCAAGAATAATTAGATCAGTATCTCTGGATGTTGGGTCCTGCATTGGTGGTTTTAAAAACTCCTCATGTAGTTCCAATGAGCAGTAAAGGGTCAAGAACCACTGGATAAGTGACTACTGACAACATGTGAGGGTTGGGAGAGTTTGAATTCACTGGGGGAGTAAGAGCATCAGAGAATGGAGCAAAGGCCCAAAGAGAAATTGAATGGATTTGTGATGTGCTGTGTGGTTCACGGGCTTTCTGCTGCAGACATTGCAGGTGTACTGGGGAGTCAGGATGGGGAAGAGACAATCCTTTGGATTGAATGCTAGCCCAGCAATATGAAAAGCTAAGGAAGAGATCTCATAGCGTGTTAGTAATGACTTTATTTACTTGTGGACAGGGAATGAAAGCTATTCAGACAGGGATAAGAGTCTCAGTGACTTAAAAATCAGTAAAGGAGGGAGGAAACACCAGTGAGAATAGGGAAAATATAAGGAAGAGGAAGAGTGGTCATTTCAACTTTCAGATTTCAGAGGCAGATCAGGGCATTGTGATGAAAAAGATTGGGGTTTGTGATCCTGGTGTGACTTGACTGGAGAGCTGTCCCTCCATACACAAGGAATCCCTGCTGGTGTTCCCAGCATTCAACTAAATTGGTTGTATTATCACAATATTTTTAAGTTTATTGATTTATTTTGAGAAGGAGTATGAAAGGGGGAAGGGCAGCGAGAGAGACACAGAGAATCCAAAACAGGTTCCATGCTGCCAGCACAGAGCCCGATGTAGGGCTCCAACCTATAAGCAGTGAGATCATGCCTTAAGCTGAAATCACGAGTCTTACACTTAACTGACTGATACACCCAGGCACTGTGTATTCTATGTCATTCATTCTTTAACTTGGTCCTTTCTCTAGTCTTTTTTTTTTTAATGTTTATTTATTTATTTTGAGAGAGAGAGAGAGAAAGAGCAGGGGAGGGGCAGAGAGAGAGGGAGAGAGAGAATCCCAAGCAGGCTCCACATTGCCAATGCAGAGCCACATGCGGGACCTGAACCCAAGAACCCAGATCATGGCCTGAGCTGAAATCAAGAGTCAGACACTCAACGACTGAGCCATCCAGGTGCCCCTCTGGCCTCTAGTCTTTAAGTTCTCTCCTCCACCCCCATCTAACCAAATTATTTCCAATCTATTGTTGGCTTGTTTATTCAACAAGTATTTATTGAATGCCTACTTTGACAGACTCAGTGCCACGTGAGGTTCCTGGGACATAGTCACTATTCTCTTGGAACTTAGAATGCAATGAGATATATTAGATGTATCAAACGCAAAATTACATTAATGCTCCTAAATTAGAATTTGTACCAATGGTTGGAGAAATACATGGGGCTCTGAGACCACATCCCGGGAATAGTGAGGGAGAATATGTCAGAGAAGTCTTCTCTGGAGACATGATGTGGAAGCAGAGTCCTGGAGGATGATTAGCAAGTGGCTTGTGTGCATGCGTGCATGTGTGCGTGCATGTGTGCGTGCGTGTGTCTGTAGAATCATAGAGGGAATTGAATGTGCACAGGCACAGAGGCAGGAAGGAGGGTTGGCATTATTCCAGGAGCAGATGAAAACCATTGTGGCTGAGATACTGTGACGGGGGGGGGGGGGGACAGAGAGGCTGTTGGAAAGGAGAGAGTGTTTCTCTTGTTTCTCTTCCCTTCCATTATCTTCCCAGGACAGCCCATCACAGACTTTTTCCCTCAGTGAAAGAAGTTTAACTGTGGGGTCCTGTCCTCCATTCTACAATGAAAACATGGAGGAACAAGCTTACTTTCTGGACAAAGAAAGGTGTTTGTTTTTCTTTTGTGGTAATTTTGTAGGCATCACATGTTTTTTTCTCCCTGGCTGCAAAATGCATTTCTATCCCTTGGGAGTGGGGCATCCGGGTCTTAATGTGTTTGCCTTCATAACAATAGATTATTTACAGTTGGCTAATTCCTTTTGTTTCCCACCAGAAAGGAAAAACAATGATTAATGATATGGTGAGTGTGGGGTGGTCTTCTGGCCAGTAAAGGAGATCTGATAATGTCCCATAACAATGGCGCCATTTACTGATACAGGAAAGGGTGGTAGAAGAAACGCCTTGGAGAAGGAAATTCAATGTTTTTTTTCTTTTTGACATTCTAAATTTGATATGTGTGTTAGACTTATAAGTGGAGATGCCAAGTAAGCAGTTAGTGATGTAAACCAGCAGCAGGTCAGAACTAAAGATATAAATTTGGGAACCATTCGCATATACATAGGATTAAGACAATGGCAATGGTTGACATCGTACAAGAACATGTTGATGGAAGATGAAAGGGTCCAGGTCTGAGCTCCAGTGTTTACTGATCCTGCAGAGGAGAAGGAGATTCAGAAGGACGCTGAGAAGCAGCTGGCAAAGAAGGAGGAAAACCAGGGGAAATGTGGGGTCACAGAAGCCAAGAGAAGAGAGAGTGGCACTGTCAACAAATATGGAGGGTGTTCAAACGGTTTAAGGAAATATGAGAATCAAGATGTCTATATTTTCTTACTTGGTTTAGAGTGAAATGTGAGCTGAATTTTTCTCATAAGCTCTTTCCTCACTCACCTATTGGGTATTCGTACCCAACATTTCTAGTTCTTGTGTTAGTAGTGGTCCTCCTCAGCACTGTCCAGACTCGGGGTAGATTCTTGTAGATTTTCTGCTCTGGATGGATTAGCAGTCCTTGCCATGACGTGGTCTCTAATTTTCTGGCTGGGTTTTGGCATCCTGGATGTTGAAAAACATTTCTCTACCTGCCCTGACTTCACAGATTATTCCTTCTTCCCCTCTGAAGGACCTTAGAAGTCTTAGGTTTTTTTTTTGATTGATACCCTTTGGTGCCCAAAGAGATTTCTTTTGAGCTTGAGGCCATCCTGCATGAGTATGGTGGTAACCCTCTTCTCTTTTCTTTGATGCCTCCACATCTCTGTTCCTAGAAATTTTTCCTTCTTCTTGATCAAATTTTTTCTCCAGTCCTGTTCTATTCCACTGTTAATATAATTGATAGGCACTATGTGAGATTAGTTTAACTTTGATGAATTTCATTTGGCTCATCTGTTGTTTGCAGCCACTATTTCTGTTATTCTTTATCTGAACTCCCCCACCCTTCTTCCCACTGAATCTTGAGGTCTTAAGAGCTGGTCTTCATTACATGATTCCTAGCACATGGGCTCTCTCCAACAGTCTTGGTCTGTTTAAATTTTGCATTTAACTTTAAATATTTCAAAAGAATTTTTTGTTTATTTATTTTTGAGAGAGAGACAGAGACAGAGAGTAAGGGAGGTAAGGGGCAGAGAGTGGGGGAGACACAGAATCCACAGCAGGCTCCAGGCTCTGAGCTGTCAGCACAGAGTCCGACAGGGGCTCGAACTCATGAACCGTGCGATCATGACCTGAGGCGAAGTCAGATGCTCAACCGACTGAACCACCCAGGTGCCCCCAAATTTTGCATTCAACTTTAGAAATTGCTTTAAAATTTTAGAAGAATTGTATTGGTTTAAAATTACAGAATAATACACAATTCCTGTAGCTATTTAAAGAATTCAGAAATACATAAAGGAAATCATGGGGTACAAAAGCTGGACTACCTCACAGAGGAGATGGGTAAAAGGGTTGTCAAAGGTGACAGCAAAGGGAGTCCCAGGAAAATTGATGTGTATCAGGCACAGCAAATAACCAGCTCACGGTGGAATATGGGGTCAGATGCTTTGACAGGCAAGCCTCCAGAAGAATATAAAGCTGATAAATTATTTAACAGATCTAACTAAGTGGAAAATTATATTGAGAATCACTTTTACAGAGATAATGGAGGGCATGGGAATATAGATATTTAATGAAAACAAAGCAAAGAGGCAATTAACTCTAAGAAAAACTGAAAATAGTACAAGAAGGGAGATGTAATCATAGTCGCTTCTTGGCTCAGTAATCAACAGTATTTTACAGTCATAATGATGAAAGCATCTAAATATGTGTTTAGCCAAAATTGAGCTGTCTTCATATTAGGAGGATGGGGCAAGGAAAAAATGAATCTAAACAGACAAGAAGTTCAGTAGATAATGTGGTGTGTGTGTGTGTGTGTGTGTGTGTGTGTGTGTGGGCACACATGCAGAAAGAGTAGTATGGGAGAGGCAAATATAAGGCAAGAGACTGTAGTTTGTTGTTACAGGCATTAAAAAAATGTTTAAGTTTATTTATTTATTTTGAGAGAGAGCGAGCTCACAAGCGGGGGAGGGGCAGAGAGTAGGAGAGACAGAATCCCAAGTAGGCTCTATGCCATCAGCACAGACACGGATGTAGGGCTTGAACTCACAATCTGTGAGATCATGACCTGAGCTGAGATCAAGAGTCAGACACTTAACGGACTGCACCAGCCAGCTGCTCCAGTTAAAGCACTATATGAACTACTTGTAGATAAAATTACAACGACATGTTCTGACATTGGACAGTTGTTTAAGAGATATTCTTTCTTAAAAAAATATTTTTAAAGTAATCTTTATACTCAGTCTGGGGCTCGAACCTACATCCCCAAGATCAAGAGTTGCATTGTAGGAGCACCTGTGTGGCTCAGTCAGGGAAGCATCCAACGCTTGATTTTGGCTCAGGTCATGATCTCAGAGTTTGTGAGATCGAGCTCCACCTGAGGCTCTGTCTCTGCATGCTGTCAGTGCAGAGCCTGCTTGGGATTCTCTCCCTCCTCTCCCTCTCACTCTTTCTCTCAAAATAAATAAATACCCATTAAAAAAGAGTTTCATGCTCTAACACCTGAGCCAACCAAGCACCCTGAAGAGATATTCTTAAGCAAAAATTTTCTAAAAAATACTTCCTTTTGGTAAGAAAGTTATACCTTTAACAGGGAACCATTTGTGGTAGGTATGTTGGGGACTATACAGATTTTCTGTTTGTGGAATGTTTGAAATATTTATAAGGAGATGTATTTATTATTTTGTGATCAGAAGAAGACACATTGAAAAATGGTGTACTAGAGTCACTCGGCTAGATGGTGGGGGGCCTTGCCCGGGTCCTCCCAAGGAAATGCTGATTTAACAGCCATTCCTGGACAAATATAGTTTTCCAAGGGCTCCAGGGTCCCATTGAGAGGTCCCAGCGCCCCAGTGGAGCACAGAATCTTCGAACAGCCACATTGCAAAGGGTGAGAACAATTTTGCTTTACTTACGTGACCCCAAGCTCGCACAGCTCAGTGCTTAGAGAGACTCCCTCAGTCTGGTTCCTCCCACCGGAGACACAGTGAAATGAGTATCCTGCTTCCCTAGACTTTCACAACGGGCCTGAGAGGCTTGCTTCTGTCCCCCAGAATGTTTAGGGACGTTGCATTTCTGTCTCATTTCGGGGCCAGCTAAGAACAAAGCAAAGGGGCTGGGCTCATGGCAACTGATATGTGGATCTCAAAAACCCGCCTATGGGCCCTGCCAGTCGGCTGGCCCACCAACGGACCCCTGCAGCCGGCCCGCATCTGCCCCTGTCTCCCGTTGGGTTCGCCCCCTGCAGTGGGAACCTCTCCCATGGTCCCTGCAAGTCTGCAGCCCCACACGCAGCTCCCGGCAGCCAGGCTGGATCCCAGCCACTGGCTTGGGCTCTGCGGGATCAGGAGAAAGCACATTACCCGGGGATTGCTCCTTCCCCAGGGAAGGAGAGGTAGGCGTTTGCACCCATCTTCCTGGCACATCTCTGTGCTGCTTTGGGGACGACGGATCTGGTGACTCAGCACTTGGCGTGGTTCTGCAGAGTTGGGAGAAAGCACGTCAAATTTCAGGTATGCGTGAGGAGTGAGTCCCACCCAGAGGGATGCACAGTGCCTATAATTAACAATATCGTACTTAAAGTACTTCTAATAGGGTAGGTCTTATGTTACGTGTTCTCATCACACCAATAACTAAAAATTAAGAGTAAAAGAGGCTAGAGGAAACTTCTGATGCTGCCAGATATGTTTACAGTGCTGACTGTGGTCACAGTTTCACAAAGGCATACTGATCTCCAAACACATCGAGTTGTGTTCCATTAAGTACATTCAGCTTTTTGGTGTCAGGCACATCTCAATAAAGCGTTGAAGGAAAAAAATTTTAAAAGATCTCAAACCCACAAAAACATCAGGGAATTCTTCCCTGGGGATAAAAGAGTGAAGTTTTAAAATTTGGGAAGAGTAACAGGTAGGGAGTGATGTGGGTGGAAGGGGGCCCCAGACAATATACCCGTTCTCTCTTCTTGTGCCGAGGGGTCCGGAGGAGGCAGTTTAATAACAGGAACAATAACAGCACAGCAGCGACGCTCATGTTTATTGCTCTCTTTCAATACATTAAGGACTGTAGGCACCTTGTCTTTAATTTTTCCAGAACTCCACTACATATTTATTTATTTATTTAAAAAAGTATCCGTTGAACATCTTTTCAGCATTCATTTATTTTTGAGAGAGAGAGAGAGAGAGAGAGAGAGAGAGAGAGAGAGAGAGAGAGCACCAGCAGGGTGCAGGGGTGGGGCAGGGAGAGAGGGAGACACAGAATCTGAAGTAGGTTCTGTGCTGACAGCTCAGAGCCAGATGCAGGGCTCAAACTCACGAACTGCGAGATCATGACTTGAGCTGAAGTCGGTCGCTTAACCAACCGAGTCCCCCAGGAGCCCTTGTTGAACACTTTCTGTGTGCTAGTTAGTGTACTAGGTGCTCAGGATACAGAGATAAAACCCTCATGGTCCCTGCTCCTGGAGAGCGTACGGAATAGTAGGAGAAAGGGACATTAAATATAAATAAACATTCAATGGTGTGTGATAGATGAGATGGAAGGTGTGACAGAATAACAGGGGCCACTTCAGATAGAGTGGTCCGAAGGTCTCTCTTGGAGAGTGACGCATGTGCACTGGCATCTGTAGAAGAAGGAGGAAGCAGGCAGGCAGAGGATCTTGAGGCAGATGTGAGTCAACTCCTCCGAGGAGCTGAAAGAGATTCAGACCAAATCAGAGAGAGACAGGTGAGCGGTGATGGCCGAGGTTGCAGATGGGCCAGGCCGTCCAGAGCCACGGAGACTCAGTTTCTTTCTGAGTGATTAGGAAGTCTTGCAGGATTCATTTTAAGCAGAGACGTGAATGGTCTGATTTATATTAAAAATATTACTCCAGCTGTCTTGTGGAGAATGGACCAGAGGGAGAAAAGAGCAAAAATTAGGGAAATTTATTTGGAGTTTACCGTAGTACGCAGGCTGGAGATGATGGTGGGTTAATGTAGGATGGAGATTAAAGGTTTGGAGAGAAGTGGGTTGATCTAACATATATATTTGGAGGTAGAGTTCAAAGGCCCTGGTGATAAAATGGCTGAAGTCAAGGATAGCTCCTGTCCCTGGTTTGAGTAACGGGCTGATCTCCATTTTTCAGTCTAGGAGACCAGAGCTCAAGAGGTTCCATAACTTGTCCCAGGAGGTATGTCTAGTAAATGTTGCATGAGGGTTTGGGAATGAGTTCATCTAATTCCAGAGACAACATACGTAACCAGCAAATCAAGTCCTGCTGCTCTCTAAAGGGAGAGAATTGTTTGTCTTCTGAATTATAACTCCTTGTCAACCACACCATCAGTTGCCAAAGAGAAAGAAAGTCAATGTCCAGGCTTGTTTGCTGAAGCAAGTTTTGGCTTGGAGCAGATTAGAAAATGTTATTTGGATCACATGTTGGAAATGATGTCATTCCTCAGATGTTTGACGTGGGTGAGCAGGTTCCAGTCCTAAGAACTGGAAGTGATGATCCGAGATATTCAAGTCCTCCAGGCAGAAGCCAGGCTGCCTTTGTTCTCTCCCATGGGATCAGGAGTAGCTGTGTCATTCTTGAATTCCTTTTGAGACCTCTCAGCAATTTAGATGACGTTGCCAAGGGCAGTTGTCTTGGGAGAAACGGGTTTACTCTAATGGAAAAAAGGAAAATAAAGCAGGTTAATAGGGACCAGAATCTCTTACTACCTCTCATGGCTATAGAGGAGGTCTGGAAGCACTAACTGACAGATAGGGATGCTGAGCTAAGGCAAAACTGAATTAAAAATTTAATTTAAACAATTTAATTAAATTCAGGTAGGTTGAAAACTCAATGATGGGTGGCAACCCCAATGCAAGAGAACGTCTTGGCTATGTTTTGGTGATGTCCCGAGACTTTCTATATCCTGCTGGTATTTGTGCATCTACCACGTAGCCCCTTTACTTTTACTTCACTTGAAAAGTTTTAAGTCTGAGGAGAGAGGTAAGCTGTGAGAAGAGGGGACGACCATGGGCTTACCTCTTTGGACTGATCAATTGTGGAGTAAATTGTGGTGGAATCAGTGCTTTGCATAGGTGTTGGGTTATTTGTTGGCTGTAAAAAATAATCATATACATTTGACTCACACAGACAAAGTGATATTTTTGCATAGATATATTCTCAGGAAAGACAATGCAACATAGAGGAATGATGCCAACATCCTTCAGGAGGAGAAGGTAAGTGTGTAGCAAGAGGAGCTGGAGATCAAGCACCACCAGCTCTCACTCTGGAGAGAGTTTTGTGACATTTCCTGAGGCCCAAACAGGAAGCACAACACCCCAACAAACTGGTGGGCTCAAGAGCCAGAGATGGACAGAAGGTCAACCTTGTTGGCAGGTGGTGTGAAGAAAAGGAAGCATCCTTTCCTGCATCTGACTCTACTGTCCTTCCTCCATCTTAAGAACACACTTCTATGCCAGAGTGTATGGAATTGTATCTTTTGTCTCAGCTCCTTACTAGTATACCTGGAGGTACCGCTGGCTCTGTTTTGTCCCTGTGACTCAAACTGCCTTGTCCTCATGTCACTGGGTTCTCCTCAAGCCTGGAGAACCGATAATGGGAGGAACACTTGGTGTTAAGAATGGCTCTGCTTGGAATGCAAAATATAGCAATAACAGCAGAAGTCTCCCGTACTCATGGGTTTTGACAGTCAAAACGAATTAAGGAATATTTAGGGCATTATGAAAATGTCTGAAACTCTTCAAAGGACAATTTTTTTTATTAAGAGGAAGTTAGCAAATTTGCTGGAGATGAGTTTATTGTGTTGTTGAGGGTAATTCATCTTGTCTTCAAGAGAGGACTGGAAGGCAGTAGAAACATTTGAATGAGTGGGAATACCCTTATTGTTACCTCCCTTCAAGGAGCCTACCTTGTAAATGCCATGAGGAGCTGTGTGAAGGGACATTTGCTTGGGGGATGTAAGATTTCTAGTTGGGTCATTGCTCCAGCAGTTGCTGAATGCTGAGTTATCTTGGCTTACTTTTCAGAAGATGGATGGTGTTATTTAGAAAGGCCCACCTGTGGGTGCTTTACTTTGGGGGTGGCGGGAGATTGCTGATGTGTGGCAGAGGAGTTCCTGGTGGCTGCCCAAGGCCATCTGTCATGTTGCAGGGGGGAGGGGAGGGTTGATGGCTGCTCATGCCTTTACTGTCTTTCTCAGTTCCCCTATTTCCACTCCATCCAGAGCGAGAACCCCCACCCTGCTACACAATTGTGTGCTCTGGAAACTCTCAAACTTAGCTGAACTCTGATCCATTCAGCAAGTATTTACTGGGCATTGTGCTCAGGGAAGAGACAGAAAAACATAATTTTCGCTTCCAGGCAGCTTGTAATTAAGCTGTAAAGAGACAAGACGTACTGATGCATTACATCATTAGAGGACTATGTACAGCAACGTATGAGCAGGCACATCATGGGGCGAAAGCCCCGAGGGCCACCAAGGGCCCGCACACAACACTGTAGCTGCGGCCACTGCCTCTCCTCTTCCCAACGGTGTGTGCCATTGGACTAATGAGATGGTGTGGTGACAAGTTTGTGAATAAAGACTCTAAAAACCATGCCAATTATGGAATATAAAGCTGACGGGACTCACCCTGTTTGGATGAGTGACCTGAGCATAGACGGTGTTCCCCGAAGAGACGGAGACATATTCTAAGTTCCTCATGTTCTCTGCTGTTAACACAGGAAGGCACAGTCAGCGTCCCACGCTCTTGGGACCTCTGCCCACTCCCTGCCATGTTTTGGCCCCAAAGAGGCAGTTGTTTGAGGGAATACCCTTCCTTGGGGTTCATTCGTTGAAGTTCTGGGTTGAACTAGAACCTTCTCAACCATGTGCTCTATTCCTGGCCTCATCTCTTGGGGGGATGTGATCTTGAGGGGTCCTAAAGCTTCAGAGTCTCCCTCTGGATTCACACGTGGGCCGGTGAGCTCCTGGGACCCAATAGCATTTTCTCCACAAGGGCCAGAGAACCTCATTGACAAGCTCAATGGAGCCAGGTTACATCACATATATAGTATTAGTGAACTTCTCAAATTATATTACAGATGATTACACTATGGATGGTTATATATATTATATTATATTATATTATATTATATTATATTATATTACTGATGAGAAACTGGAGGCTCAGAAAGTTCAATTAACTTGGTGCAAAGTCCAACAGGAAGTGATGGAACAGGAACTCAGATGCCTGCCTTCTGACTCTGAATCTCATGTTCGTGCTCTGCACACGAAGCCGTGTATCTCTTACCCATGAAATGAGACTCACAGCCAGTCTGAGTCCAGAGTCTGTGTTCCTGTCTCTATATCACGCTTTGTTTTTGGACTGAGTCTACTCAGTGTTCAAATCCTGACTGAAAGAGTGACAGGGTCAGGCAGTTTGTCTTTGGACATTGGGTACTCTAACCCCATCCCTGTGCTGGACTTGCTGGTTAATAACGGACAGTGAGCCTTTCACTGGTACCTGGTTTCTCATCAGCAGGGTGGGGAACGACCCTAATCCAGTCCCTGGGATCCTTCAGGGACAGACATGCCAGTTACAGGTCATCTCTCGCACCATTCCGGCCCACCTGAGTAATGACATTCTGACTCCCTCCTCTCTCATTACCCAGCCCTCTGACCAGCCTCTGTCCTCCTCCATTAGGCTCTCCCCATCTGTTTTAGGATTGGGAGCTAAGAGTCTGCAAGCTCACCAGAACTCTGGGTTTGCTGAGTAGAGAAATGAAAGATGCCTAAAAAATAAAACCAGGGAAATTGAAATTGTGAGTGCGGTAAGAGAGGTCCCCACCTCCTCCCCCTCGCCCACAGGTGTCTCTCTAGAGGATGTGGTGTGGGGGTACCTGAAGGGGAAGGGCAGCCAGGCCTTTAAGCTTGGCCATGCATTTTCTGGAGAAAATTGGCAGGGGTGTGGTCACATCCCAGGGGCTGCCCCAGTAGACCTCCTCCCTCCCTTTACCTGTCTTGCGCAAACAGTATTTCTTCCTCCAAACAAATAACCCCAAGATGAGCATACATATGAAAATAACCGCAAACACTGAGATAAGCCATCCAGTATATTTATTGTTCTCATTCAAAAAATCTGAAAAAAGAAAAAAGAAGTTGTGCTTGAGACACAGGGAGTGTTTTCCTCAGAGTCTCCCGTGAGCCTCTTCTGGGCCACCTTTGTCGGGTAGGTGGGCTCCGGCTCTGGGCAGCCTCTCTGGGAGCGGAGTCCATGTGGTGGACCAGGCTGGAGCAGTTCTGACTTCCCAAGTACTTGGCCCCGGGGCTCTCAGTGGGCTGGGGGAGCAGGGGGAGGGAGGGAGAGGGGAGAGGCCTCTGGAGGCAATGGGAGGCGTGGAGCTGCAGGAGGCCCTGGCCCTCTCCCAGCAGTGTTTGGTGGCCTCTCCCTGAGCCCCCGTTTTGGGAAATGACTTTGGGCAGAAAGGACACCCCCCACCCCCACAGCTGCTCAGGGCTCTCGGGGAGACCCGAGACAGGCTGTTACCTTCGCAGAGACTCCGGGTGGAGACAGACAAGGAGAGTCGGCTGACAGGATTCTCAGCTATGCAGGTGTACTTCTCTTCACCGGACGTCCTGGGGTCCCAGGACAGAGCGAACCTTGCTTCACTTATCGTCATGTTCCCTGCGACCTCCCACCTTAGCACTTGGTCGTCATTCATGTTTTCCACAGAGCAGGTCAGGAAGCTCTCACAGGTCCCATTCTCAGACAGCCAGGTGTGGTTGGCCATTTCTAAGTTCTTCAGTTGTCCTGCACTCAGAGAAAAGGCCCAGACTAAGACCAAATGGCTTGGTTCAGGCCACTGTGAAAAATACCCTTCCCACCGCATGGTGCTTCTGTATTCCACCCAGCACTCTACTGTAGGTCACGGTCTGCCTGCTCTGTAAATAATTTGGCTTGTGTTGCCTAACTGATGGCATCAAGGTCTGGGGTGACCAAATGGTGAGGACATCAGCATGAGACAGAGTAGCCGTGGGGAGCAGTGAGTCGGGACACATGAGGGCTGTCGCCGACTCGCTGCATGATTCTGGGCTGCTCAATTTATTTCCTGGGCCTGAGTTTATTCCTGGCATTTTTTCTAGTCTTGGACCCTGGCCTTGTGTGAAGACATTTGGGAATTTAGCTGAGGGCCAACTGTCCCTTAGCCAGGGCGGAAACCAGACCCAAGAGCCCAGTCCTCTTCCCATCAGAACTCCCGAGCTGGGGCGGAAGATAAAAGCTCAGAGTCCTGGAGGAGCTCTACTTCTCACTAATCCGCGGGAATGCTGCTCCTACTCGTATCTCATGCTGGCCCCAGTGAGGACAGAGACCCCCAGTGAGGACAGAGACCCCGGTGTGGAATGGCAGCAAGACAGAAAGGGAAATGTTGAGGACCAAAAACTAGGGCAGAAGAAGTGAGGAAACCAAACAAGCAAGTAATTCTGGAGCGCAAAGAAGTACAATATATTCAGGCATTTGAGAAATTTCTAAGAGCAAAGACCAGAAAATATTGGCTATGAAGATGTTAGTAGTGGGGCATCTGGGTGGCTCAGTCGGTTAAGCATCCGACTTCAGCTAAGGTCATGATCTGAGGTGCTGACAGCTCAGAGCCTGAAGCCTGCTTCACATTCTGTGTCTCCCTCTCCCTCTCTGGCCCTCCCCAACTTGTGCTCTGTCTTTTCTTCTCAAAAATAAACATTAAAACATATTTTTTAAATAGTTTGTTGTCAAACTTGCTTCCATATAACACCCAGTGCTCTTCCCCACAAGTGCCTTCCTCCATGACCACCACCTAAAACATATTTTTAAAAAAATGTCTGTAGCTGTGAATCAATGGGGATGTGGGAGGGGTACAGAAAAGGCCACTGAGCTGGGTTGGGCCTGAGGGTGACAATGACCCAGTAAGGAACTGAATGATCCCAACTGTCTGGTGGGAAGATATTGAGGAATGCTCTAAGCTTAGTTAATGGAGTGGAGGTAGGACATATTTTGATAGAAAGGAGATTTCATGGAATGGAAAGTGTTGGATTTGGAGTTAGGAAGACCTTGGTCAGACTTATCGCTTTGTCATTTCCTGGTTATATGACCATGGAGGTGTTTTTAAATCTCTCCAAGCGTCAGTTTCCTTATATGTAAAACCGGGCAACAGTACCAGCTTCTCAGGTAAACATGAGGATTAAATGAGACAGTGCCCAGCACAGCAGTGGCAAATATTTGGCATGAATATCACATTTCCTTCCACCGGTGTCCATGGCTGACCTCAAAAACCTCTCTTATTATGTTTCTCCACTTAATAAATATAAAACTGCCCACTTGACATTTCCATATCCACATTGGATATAATGTGTCTCTCAGACTCCACATGTTCAAAAGCTTTCCCAGTTTTTTCTCCCAAACCTGCTCAGGCCGGAGCCTTCCACACCTTGGTTGATAATCACGCCTTTCCAGTCACTGAGTCCAAAAGCCCTGGAGCCTTCCCTGACTTCTCTCTTCATCTCACACCACCACATCAGGATCTCCTGTTGGCTTTACCTCCAAAATACATCCAGGCATATATCTAACGTCCGCTGCCACCACCCTCCCGCTAAGCAGCAGCATCTCTCTCTTGGATTGTCGGCTACATTTGTGTCTACCGCTGTCCCTTACAGTCTATTCTTAACAGAGCAGCCAAAGGGATTCATTACAGAAGCAAGTAAGTCAAGTCATATTACTGCTCTACAAAACCCTCTGATGGTTCTCAATCTCACCGAAAGCAGAGGCCAAAGTCCCCGTGAAGGTTCTCAGAGCCAGACATGATGTGGCCTCTATTTCCTTACTGACCACATTTCCTGTTCCCCTTCCCTCACTCTGCTTCTTGGTGCTTGACCTCCTTGGTGTTCCTTGAGCATTTCAGGCATAGCGGACGCCTCTTCATTCAACTATTTGCATGGCTCCCTCCCTGACCTCTGACAGGTTTGGGTTCAAATGCCATCTTCTCAGCCTATTATAACCACTCCATTTAATTAAAAAAATTTTTTTTAATGTTCACTTATTTTTGAGAGAGGTAGAGACAAGAGTACAAACAGGGGAGGGGAATAGAGAGGGAAACAGAATTTGAAGCAGGCTGCAGGCTCTGAGCTGTCAGCACAGAGTCCAATGTGGGACTCAAACCCACGAACCGTGAGATCATGACCTGAGCCGAAGTTGGAGATTCAGCTGACCGAAACACCCAGATGCCCCATGACCACTCCGTTTAAAAATGACTTCTGTCCTTTGTCACTCCTGATGCCAAAAGGGTTGACGCTGAACCTCATGAGTATGGTTATTGCAGAGGAAGTCATGCTTTGCATTCGGACCAGTGGCAAAAGAACATTGTCTCAACAGTGTGATGGAGCCTGACATGGGGTCTATTCTCAGACTTTCCACTGGATGTCTCTCTTCTCTCCAGGGTACTAGCATTGCCTTGATGGCCGCCGGTCACCCAAAGTGCCTCTGCCTTTAGTAGGTTGAATGATGACCTCCCCTCCAAAAGATATCCCCATGTTCTAATTCCCAGCATCTTATTTAGAAAAGAGTCTTTGCAGATATAATTAAGTGAGATGAAGAGATGATTCTGGATTATCTGGGTGGGCCCTAAATCCAGTGATAAGCATCCTTATAAGAGGAAAGCAGAGAGATATTTGAGACAGAAGAGGAGATAATATAGGGGAAGCAGGAGGCAATGTGACAGGGAGGCAGAGATTGGCCACCAAACATGAAGGAGTGCCAGGAGCATTCAATGAGAAGCTGGAAGAAGCAAATAACGGATTGTCCTCTAGGGCCTCCAGAGGGAGATGGCCCTGCCCACACCTCGATTTTGGACTTTGGGCTTCCAGAATTGTGACAGAATAAAATTTCTGTTTTTAGCCACCAAGTTTGTGGTGTTTTACTTTAGCAGCTTTAATACACTGTCTCGGGGCGATTTTGTCCGTTTGGTTGGAATTCCTGTGGAAGACTTTTCTAGACAACTTCTCTTTCCTACTATATTTACCTGTTCTGTGTTCTGTTCTTTCAGGGATATGACTTTGACCAATCTAACATGGTAAATCTGCCAGATATTCAGGGGATTCTAAAGGCTCACATGTAACCTATTTGTGATGACATCTTATTTTAATATTTTAATTGAGTGCTTTTCTGGATTCCATGTCTTTTTTAAAATTTTTTAAATGTTTTATTTACTCTTAATACAGAGAGAGACAGATCATGAGAGTAGGTGGGGCAGAGAGAGAAGGAGACACGGAACCGGAAGCAGGCTCCAGGCTCTGAGCTAGCTGTCAGCACAGAGCCTGACGCGGGGCTTGAACCCACGAACGTGAGATCTGACCTAAGCTGAAGTCGGAGGCTTAACCGACTGAGCCACCCAGGCGCCCCTGGATTCCATGTCTTAACCCAAAAGGCCCTAGGTGAGTTTTAGACACCACAGGCTCTCAGATAGATGAGAAGTACAGAATCTCAGTGACCTTCAGTGTTGCCAGTTTAATGCTTGAATCTCCTATGCAACATTCCTGCTAAGTGATTGCCTTAAAGGCAGCCCAAACTTCTCTGAACACCACTGATTGCTAGGAGGATCTCTTTTTTCTGATACTGATTGGTAAGCTGTCTCATGGTTTCCATAATTTTATAGTGAGACCATGAACCATCTGGGGAAAATATTCTTAGAAATTAAATAACCTTGCAGAAAATATCTTTCTTGTTATCAGCTCATCCTTATAGAGCACTTCTTAGGTGCCCCCCTATTCTGTCACTAATCATTCTCCATTGAGTCAGACAGCCTTTGTGTAAAAGGAGGTATCATGCCAGCTAGTCATGTGAGAAATTCCCCCACTACTGTCTCCTCTGTGACTGCAGGCAGGTTGCTGTGACTGATGCTATGCCAGGGGTAAGGGTTAATGTCTACCTCACGGAGCTTTTGTGAAGATTACCTGACGGACGCAGGTAATGCACATGGTAACGGAGTCATAGCTGTTTCACTTTTGTTACTTTCATTAGATTTTTTTAAAAGTTTTAGTGATTTAAGTAATCTCTACATCCAATGTGGGGCTTGAACTCATGACCCTGAGATCAAGAGTGGTACCCTTCTGACTGAGCCAGCCAGGTGCCCCATTTCCATTACATTTCTGGTCAAGAAGAGCTATTTTTTTAAAGTTTATTTATTTACTTTGAGAGAGAGAGAGAGAGCGAGCGAGCGAGCAGGGGAGAGAGAAACAGAATCCCAATCAGGCACTATGCTGTCAGTGTGGAGCTGGACGTGGAATTCGATCTCACAACTCTGAGATCATGACCTGAGCTTCATTTCATTTCATTTCAATGAAAAGTCATATGTTTAACTGACTGAGCCACTCAGCTGCCCTGAGAGAGACTATTTTATTGTGTGAAGGACAGTGATGTGATTTAGGGCCAGGAGTCACAAGACTTGGGTTCTACTCTCCACTCTGTCACTAACTAACCAAGAAATGCCATTGAGTTTCTATGTTGCTGGACCTCAGCCTGACTCCAAGAGCTGTGCTGTTTACCACTAGGCTATGGTGAACACTCACAGTCACACAGGATTGGCATACATAATACCTCTTGGTCCACACACAACTAACCCCCCATGCTTTAACTCACTGAAGATCCTGAGCGTGTAGCTGGAGAACACGGTAGAGGTTTGCGTGGTTATCTGGGCCTGGTACAATCCCATGTCAGCCATTGTCAGGCTGCTGAGCTGTAAGGAGTAGTTCCCGGTGACTTGCAGTCGATCTTTCCGATTTGTATTAGTCTTTACGATGTTTGGACTTGACGCATCGGTTAGTATTATGACGGCTATAGATGTTCCATTGTAAAGCCAGGTGATGGAATTAACTTTCTCAGACACAGGAAGCGTCAAGGGAAAAGTTACCGACTCCCCCAGAGTCCCATTCACCATCAGTGGGGTTGAGCTGGTTTGTGAAGCTGTGTTCCCTGTAAACACAGAAAGGAAATCATTATAACCCCCACTACTCACCCCTCGCTCCCCACACCCTTTGCCCTACCTCTGCCCATTTGTTTGAGCCTTCTGATACTGATGCCAAGAAATAGGATGAAGAGACACAGGGTTAGGAGAAGTGCCGAAATGGGCAATCGCAGAGGCCCCACTCCCAACAAAATGGCGTTCTTGGATAATGGGAAGTTGGCCTAGATGGTTCTGGCCTAGTCCACCCTTCCACCCTGCCTAGTCACTCTTAGGTCATGGCCACAATACCTGACTCAAGCCTCTAGGTTCTCTGGCCCTGTCCCCCTGGACAGGGAACTGCATCAGCTCCCTAGCATAAACTCCAAAAACCGCAAGTCTTTGCTGGTGAAGTTTAATGAAAGCTCAACACTTACTGATTATCTGCTGTGCCCAGCATAGTAGGTTGGCAGTGGGGGGGGGGGGGTTAGAGGACTGGTAATAGGAATTTACAGTTCTTGTTATTCATTATTTCCTTTGATACTGATTCAACTCTGGGAGGCATATAGGATGGATATTATCATCTCCATTTATAGATAAAAGAACTGAGGCACAGAGGGTTTAACTCATTTTTCCCAGGGTCACACAGCTAATGAATAAGGGTCAGGATTCAAACCCAACTATTTTGACCTCACCTACTTTTTGATCTTTTTATGATAACAGAAAATACCTTTTTTATTCTCAAAGTTAAGGAGATAAGACTGATATAGAAGTAATAAATATAACCTCAAAGGAATAGATAATGGCGGTATTCTCATGAGCCTATCTCCAAGCTCTTCATGCTTGAGCAAAAAAGGTGAAATGGTCATGATTATTTTTTTTTAATATTTATTTTTGAGACAGAGCATGAGCAAGGGAGGGACAGAGAGAGAGAGGGGACACAGAATCCGAAACAGACTCCAGGCTCTGAGCTGTCAGCACAGAGCCCAATGCTGGGCTTGAACCCACAAACTGAAAGATCATGACCTGAGTCCAAGTAGGACGCTTAGCTGACTGACCCATCCAGGTGCCCCACTTCCCGATGTTTTCTGAGCATCCTTTGCAAATACTTAGCACTCGTCACACCATTTTGTAGTCCTGTATTTACTTATTTGTCTAACTGACCATGCCTGGATTGTTTTTGCATCTCGGTACTGTGCCTGACATAGAGTAGGATCTGGAAGTGTTTGAGTGAATCAGTGAATACATAACTGTAACCAGGACCCCAACCTTCTCCAGATCTCTTGCTTCTCAGGAGAAGATCTAAGCAGGGAGGAACTTAGGCTCTTAGGTGAGCTCACATTTCCTCTTTTCTTCCCTGATGGTTATGCAGATGTCAGGCAATGAACACTGCCCGCAATTTCCCCCTGCAACCCATCTTTCCCATGAGGGATTTAACGAGATGGGAAAGATTTGTCAGCTTTCTTCCCTCTAGGAACCACATGGGTGACTATCATAAGCAAAATCTTGAGCAGAAGATTTATTTTGCCTTTTGTTGTTGTCGATTACATTTATTGAAAGTTTAAAAACAGGCAAAACAGATCTGTTCCTTGAAGTCAGGACAGTGGTTACCTTTGAGGAGGAGCGAGCGAGAGCAGGTAGGAGGGAGCATAACGGGAGACCCTGGGGTCCTGCGAATGTCCTAGTTCTTCCTTTAAAAAATTTTTTAAAAATGTTTTATTTATTTTTTACACAGAGAGAGACAGAGCATGAGAGGGGGAGGGGCAGAGAGAGAAGGAGACACAGAACCGGAAGCAGGCTCCAGGCTCTGAGCTAGCTGTCAGCACAGAGCCTGATGCGGGGCTCGAACCCACAAATGTGAGATCTGACCTGAGCCGAAGTCGGACGCTTAACCGACTGAGCCACCCAGGCGCCCCGTGAATGTCCTAGTTCTTGACCTTTGTCTGGATATATGGATTTTTTCATTTTGTGATAATTCATTGAGTTCACACTTAGGATTTGTACAGTTTTCTCTTCAGTTAAAAAATGCTAGAATGTCGACAAAACCCAAAGTGAACCAAAACAGTGACAATAGCCTATGAAGACCAAGATGAGGGACACCTGGGGGGCTCAGTCAGTTAAGTGCCGGACTTCAGCTCAGGTCATGATCTCGCGGTTCGTGAGTTAGAGACCCACGTTGGGCTCTGTGCTGACAACTCGGAGCCTGGAGCCTGTTTCAGATTCTGTGTCTCCCTTTCTCTCTGCCCATCCCCAACTCTACCCTCTCTCTCAAAAATAAATAAGCATTAACAAAAAAAATTTTCTTAAAGACCAAAACGATCTGCTCATGTTTGTGTCTTTGACCTATTTTCCTATAACTCTCCCCAGACCAGTTGACTTTGCTCAGACTATGCTGGCCTGACCATTCCTTGAGCAGGAACTGGTCCACTTACAGCTCACTCTGACTGGAAGGGCGTCTCTCCGGTGTGCATGTGGCACACTCTTTCATCTCCAGAAGGCCTGTAATGCACACATTCCCTCTCAGGGAGGACTGCTTTTCCCTCATGACCAACACTCACCCTTATACATTCAGCTGCCTTTGGACTTCTTTTTCTCCATAATATCTACCACCTCGCATACTTTATAATTTGCATTAAAAAAATTCTCTCTCCCTTCTGCTAGAAGGTAAGCTCCATGAGAGCAAAGATTTCTGTCTTTTTCATTGTTGTGAGTACCCTTGATCACTGAGTGGCACAGTGTAGGCACCTAGGGTTCATCCATGAGTATTTGTTGAGTGACTGGACCCTCCTTTCTTACTCTTGGAGGTTCTCTGTTCAAGGTATTAAGGAACAGTTTCTCTTTTGTAAGGAGTCTGAGCATACCCTGTGGCCCAAAGACCCCCCAGCAACTGTTGCTTCCTGCCTAGCACATTCCTTGATATCTCCTTCATTAAAAAATTTTTTTTTCTGTTTTTTATTTAGTTTTGAGAGACAGAGAAAGCACGAGTAGGGGAGGGTCAGAGAGAGAGGGAGACACAGAATCCGAAGCAGGCTCCAGGCTCTGAGCTAGCTGTCGGCACAGAGCCAGACGCTCAACCAACTGAGCCACCCAGGTGCCCCTCCTTTTTTTTTTTTTATAGAAAGCAACGAGTCATTCTTTCTACTACTTGTTCAGTTCTGTGCCAAATCAGTGAGTATAGCCTTAGAAATCATGGCATTCAAACCATATGGACTAGATCCCTTTTATGGACCAGTTTCTGGGCTGAAGATCAGGAGTATGAATAAGAAATGTTGGTCCTCTGGGCTCACCATGTGGAAGAGGAGCCTGAAAGGTAATCAAGTAGTCAGTGCAATGATGTCAGTGCAGCCAGGATGGGGCTGACTTCTGCGTTGCCCTTGCACCACCGACTGGACCCGTACACTCAATAGCGAGTACTTCTTTCTTTTTGTTGTAATTATGAGATTGTTTTCCTCTCTTTTCCAGAATCTTGGGGATAGAGATTGTGCTTATTATCTCTGTATTTCTAGCACTTAGCACAATTTCCAACTCAATAAAGGTTGGCTCAATAGAGGTAAGTACTGAAGAGGAGAAAAAATACGTGAGCATCGGGGGCAGGAGAGTTGGGGGCTCTCAGGGAAGCCTTCACAGGGGTGATCACATTGTGGCAGGTTTTGAATAAAAACAAAAGGCTCCTATTACTCAACTATTTGTGATTCTTCCAAGAATGCCCTGCTTCTTCTTTGCTCTGTTGTTCCCTTTGCCTGAAATGCCCTTTCTTGCTTTTTCCACCTGCCAAGGTCCTCTTTCTCCTTCAAGAAGGGACTCAAATATCTCTTTGCCTCTGCTTATACTTGTGGGGGGTTTGCTTTGGTACATGGGAAGGAGAAAAGAACCTGGCTGAAGAAAGTGGGAGAAGGGAAAGGCAGAATTAGCCCCCTAAAGATCTAAGAAAAAGAAAAAGGTTTGAGGCCCTTTGCTTAGGGAAGGGGAAGGTCAGAAGTTAGAGAAAATGTTCAAAAGCCCTTCTGTGAGGCTTTGGGCACAAGGAGAGCTGCTCTGGGGTCCAGGTGAGGTGATTCTGCTAGCACGGAGAATCCCTCAACTCAGGAAAGTCCTCAAAGCTTCTGCGAAGCTATCAGTTTTATCTTTTAGAAAGGAACTAATGAATTGCTGGAACAGGCAAAGAAACATTTTGAGTAGGACCCCCCAGAACATGCCTGGGCAGATGAATCATAGTGTGCCTGACAGTTACCTCAGCTTCATGATCATATTAAAATCCCCGCCCTGAGATGGGCATCAGTCTCATCAGCATAACACACAATGTATGTGTACGCGTGTTTTCTGAGTGTGTGTGTGCAACTCTCTGCCTGCCCATTATGTGTGATGATGAGCCCCCCCTCAATATGCACTCCAGACCCCAAGAAGAGGAACCTGCTTATTTGCAAGTTTTTTTCCCCCTCATTATACAATTTGGGTTTATATTAAGTTCCTAATGCTTGATGTGTATATATCGATAGCTTGTTGTGGTTTTCATATACATTTCCCTTATGATCAGTTACATTCAATATTTTTTAATGTATTTATTGGCCATTTCCACTTGAATATTTGCTTTACTCACTTGTCTGTTGAAATCTTTGATCTATTTTTAAATGGATCCTCAGGGCTTTTTTCTTATTTATTTAGGAGTTCTTGATATATTCTAGATACAAAATATATTTTGAAAATCTTTTTCTCCCACTTTGCAGATTGCCTTTTTTATTCTCTTTTACATTTTATTTATTGTTTAATTTACATCCAAGTTAGCTGCCATCTAGTGCAACGATGATTGAGTAGGTTTCTTAATGCCCCTGACCCGGTTAGCCCATCCTCCTTCTCACAACCCCTCTAGCAACCCTGTTGTTCTTTATATTGAAGAGTCTTTTATGTTTTGTCCCCCTCCTTGTTTTTATATTATTTTTGCTTCCCTTCCCTCATGTTCATCTGCTTTGTATCTTAAATTCTTCATATGAGAGAAATCATATGATAGCTGTCTCTCTCTGACCAACTAATTGCTTATTACAAATTTAACACAATCTCAATTAAAATACCAACAGCATTTTTCACAGAATGAGAATGAATGATCCTAAAATTTGGAACCACCAAAGACCCTGAAGAGTCAAAGCAATCTTGGAAAACTAGAACAAAGCAGGAGGAATCACGATTTCAGATTTCAAGATACTACAAAGCTCTAGTAATCAAAACAGGATGGTAGTGGCACAAAACAGGCACATAGATCAAAGGAACAGAATAGAGAGCCCAGAGATAAACTCATAATTATATGGTCAATTAATCTCTGACAGAGGAAGCAAGAACATGCCATGGAAAAAAGAAGGTCTCTTCAACAAACCGTGTTGGGAAAACTGGACAGCTACATGCAAAAGAATGTAATTGGACCACTTTCTTATACCATACACAAAAATAAACTCAAAATGGATTAAAGACTTAAATACGAGACCTGAAACCATAAAATTCCTAAAAGAAAATATAAGGAGTAATCTCTTTGACATCAACCATGGAAATGGTTTTCTATATATGTCTCCTTTGGCAGAATTAAACTATTGGGGCCATCCCAAAATAAAAACCCTTTTCATACTGAAGGAAACCATCAACAAATAAAAAGACAGCCTAGTGAATGAGAGAAGATATTTGCAAATGACCTATCAGATTACGGGTTAGTATCCAAAATATATAAAGAACTTATATAACTCAACACTTAAAACCCAAATAAGTCAATTTAAAAATGGGCAGGAGAAATGAACAGTCTCCAAAGAAGACATCCAAATGGCCAACAGACACATGAAAAGATGCTCAACGTCACTCATCATCAGGGAAATGCAAAGCAGAATCACAGAGAGATGTCACCCCACACCTGTCAGTGCGGCTAAAATAAAAAACACAAGAAATAGCAGGTGTTGGTGAGGTTGTGGAGGAAAAGAAGTCCCGTGCACTGTGGTGGGAAAGCAAGCTATCCAGTTACCAGGGGAAACAGCATGGAGGTTCCTCAAAAAGTTAAAAATAGAACTGCCCTATGACCTGGCAATTGCACTACTGGGTATTTACCAAAGAGATACGAAAATATGAACTCAACGAGATACACACCCCCCTGTGTTTATGGAAGCAATATTTACAATAGCCAAGATATGGAAGCAGCCCAAGTGTCCATCGACAGATGAATGGATGAAGAAGATGTGGTGTATACACACAATGGAATATTAAAGGAATGAAATCTTGCCATCTGCAACAACATGGATGGATCCGAAGGGTATAATGCTAAGTGAAATAAATCAGACAGATAAAGTCAAATACATATGGTCTCCCTCATATGTGGAATTTAAAGAACAAAACAAAGAAAAAAAGAGACAGACCATGAAACAGATTCTTAACTCTAGAGAACAAACTGCTGGTCCCTAGAAGGGAGCTGGGTGGGGGGATAGGGAAAATAATTGAAAGGAGTGAATAAGACATGTATCATGATGAGCACTGAGTAATATATAGAATTGTTGAATCACTATGTTGTACACCTGAAACGAATATAACACTGTTTGTTAATTACACTTGAACTTTAAAAACTTGGTTTAAAAAAGGAAAAAAGGAGCGTGCGTGCTCCTCTTTGGGGAGTCACAGCTTTGGAAATTATTCTCCGTGTTCTCCGTATTTGCTGCCAGTAGAGGACTTTGTAAGGCAACGCTAGCTGGTGTAGCTTCTCCCTGTAACTCACTGATGAGCCAACTCACATTGGTTCAGGAACAAATTTTGGTGACCCAGGTGGGACTCTTGTCCTTCTGAGGTTCTGCCCTGAGTAGAGTAGAGGACAGTGGCCTCTCATTCTGGGCTAACCCATTCAAGCCCCTGGGGTCGGGCTGGGGATGTATTCCTTGGGGGATTTCCCTCCTTGGTGCCTGTAACCGCCACCGGCATTGGGACCTCCCCTGAAATCCAGCAGTGCACTGAGTAGTTTTACTCAGAAGGCTCTCTGTGGCCTAGGCTGGGTCTACAGTGCAGCGTTTAGAGGTGAACTGAGGGTGTCTCACGAAGTCTGGGTGAACGGGGAAAGACCCTTAGGAAGATTGTGCAACCTGGCTCTCCAGGAGGCTTGCATGCTCCAGCCTGGCGAAATAGGAGCAATTGCTTTTGAGACTAGTCAGAGGGTGAACTTGGTCTCTGTGCTGGAGACGCTGAACACTGTTGTTCTGGTCTTGGGTGCTTAGGGTCTGGGAGGTGGCTAGCCATCTCCATCCTGGCTGATCTAGTATCTGTGTGATGTGTTTTCACTCAGGTGACTGTTGTTGGCTGTTTGAATCTCCACGCCGAGGGCTTGGCCATTGGATACCTTGTCTTTCTCTTCTTTTCCTTATGGGGGATCTCTAAGTAGGGGCCCAGTTCTCCCGTGTGACCTCACTTTTACTAACAGTTAAGATAGACACTCCAGAGTCCTTGGCAGTCCCCAAGGCCTTTCTTTCTCTAGCCTTTTTCTTTAGAAAAAAAATTTTTAATGTTTATTTCCTTTCGTGAGAGGGTAAGAGACAGAGCACCAGTGGGGGAGGGGCAGAGAGAGAGGGAGACACAGAATCTGAAGCAGGCTCTAGGCTCCGAGCTGTCAGCACAGAGCCTGATGCAGGACTTGAACTCACAAACTGTGAGAGTATGATGTGAGCTGAAGTTGGACCCTTAACCAACTGAGCCACTCATAGCTTTTTTCTTAAGGACAAGCCACTCGAGTCTTAGATATTCTGTGAGCAAGACTGTGTGGCATTGGTGTCACTACTAATCACTGTAAGGACCTTTGGAAGTTAAGAGGCTCTAAGGAAGATTCCTAGAACATGGGGCAGGTTTCATTTTGAGCAGCAGCCTGTGGCCTGCAGCCCCCAGAACTGGAAGGCTTTTGGACACCCCCCTTTGACTTGAAAGCAAGTGATGTCCTTTTCAGCCACCTGGCCACAACATGCTTTAGAAGATGGAGAGGAGTGGCCAGAAAATGGACCTTTAAAATTCAACACTGCATTGCAATTAAAACTATTTTGTAGAAAAGAAAGAAAACAGGAAGAGAGCCCATATGTTCAGTGCTTTATGCCACGATCTCAAAACGAGGCCTTACAGAAGAAATGTAAAATTTGTAAGATAAAGGTGGGAGCCAAATCCTCAAAAATGCTTTCCATACGGAAAGATCCATCTGACGAAGAGCGATTCCTTCAAGTCAGACGACATAAAGTGAGAAACCATTTGCCTCAAATGCCTCCTTAGTTTTTTTTTTTACTTTTTAAATATATTTTAAAATTATTTTTATGCCTTTATTTTATTCTGAGAGAGAGAGAGACAGAGAGTGAGCAGGGGAGGGGCAGGGAGAGAGGGAGACAGAATCTGAAGCAGACCCCAGGCTTTGAGCTGTCAGCACAGAGCCTGATGTGGGGCTTGAACCCATGAACTATGAGATCATGACCTGAACTGAAGTTGGACACTCAACCTACTGAGCCACTCAGGCACACCATGCCTTCTCCATGTCTAAGTCAGCCATTAAATCTTAACAAACCTCCACCTTCCACCTTATTTCCTGGTACCCAGATCCTTAGTGACACCAAGCCCCAATTCCTCCACCCCCATCAGTGCTAATCCCCAATCTCTCACTCACACCCCCTCCAAGCAGCCCCGATGTCTCCAGGACCCCTTTATCCTCCCTTATCAGATAGCTCTACATTAGGAGGACCTGCTTCAAGACTGGGGCTGGAAGATTCCCACTAAGATAGGAATCTGATGGTGACAGACGTCTCATTAGTGTGCATGTCCCCTTGCCAACATCAGGCCTGTACAACCAGAAGGCACACACCAGGGGGCTATGAGATGATCTGGTTGAATTAATAAATTTACCACATCGTTTTGTGCACAATCCAGGCTGGGTAGAGATCCGAGATTTACTAACCACCCTCCTAACAGCAGAAGAAAAGTCCGTGGTGGTGACAAAAGCCAGGGAAGAGGCTGAGAGGGGCAGTCAGCCTGGATCAGGTTCTGGGAGACGGAGTGAGGAGGCAGTGCCAGAAGCAACCCGCAGTGGGGTCCTAGCTCCTTAGACAGGGTTTAGGGCTTTACTGGAGCCGACTTTTGGAAGCCATGCAAGAAGGAAGGAGACCTCCTATAAACTGGCCCAGATCGAGGGAGGCTCACCAGGGGACAAATGAAAACCCACTTCATTTGTGGAGAATTGTTGGAGACGGCGTACAAATCAGGACCCCGAGGTCCAAGGTAGCCAAAGTGGCCCTTAATGCCTATTTCATATCTCAAAGTGTTCCAGAAATCCCTAGAAAACTTCAAAAACTGGCCATGAGTCCCGACACTAACTCGACTCTGCTAATACAGGCAGCCTTTCGGGTGTTCGATGACCGAGCTGTGACGGACGGCAGGAGAGAAGACGGGGAAGCAGAACAGTGAGCTGCCTTCCGCCGGTGGGTCTTCGGGCTGCTCGAGGGAACCCAGGGGTAGGAAGAAAGATGTCGCGGGGGAGTGTCCCCAGCCCCACCTCGGGACCGGGAGGCCGTTGACAGAGTTGGGGACAGTCAGTGTGTGTATTGTAAGCAGGGGGGGCAACGGATTGCTAAAGGCAGCCCCAGAAGGTAAGGAGGATGGGCAAACCCGAATCACCCCAGTTGCCTCTCCGCGAAGATGGGATGTGACGGGGCCACGGGAATCCTTGGCCAGTGTCAGATCATCAGATCCTCGTCTCCCACGAGGAGCCCTGGGTGGTCCTAGCAGTGGGAGGAGAGTGGGTTGAATTTTTGCTCAATCCTGGAGCCTCTTTCTCTGTGTTAAGCACCCAAAGGGTAGCCTTTCTTTTTTTTCTTTTAATTTTTTAATGTTCATTTCTTTTTAAGAGAGAGAGAGAGAGAGAAAAAACGTGACCATCATAGGGCCAGAGAGAGGGGGAGACACAGAATCCAAAGCAGGCTCCAGGCTCCAAGCTGTGAGTAGAGAGCGCGAAATGGGGCTCAAACTCATGAACCATGAAATCATGACCTGAGCTGAAGTTGGCTGCTCAACTGACTGAGCCACCTAAGCGCCCCAAGGCTAGCCTTTCTAACACAAAATATAAGATAAAAAGAATCTTGGGAAAAGGAGAGCCCAAAGGATTTCTGGAGACTCTGACCTGTGAAACAAGGTCAAAATGACTAAAGCACTCTTTAGTCCCTCCACAAGGGGGGGACCTCAATCAGTTGGGAGCAAGACAGGGCAGAGATCCAAGTGTCCATGTGCTTGGGAAGTAAACTCATGGCTCTACTGTGCAGTGTGCCAAGACCTGAAAGAGAAGAGGGTCCACAAAGTGCTTTAAGCCAGGTTAACCCAGAGATCTGGGCAGACGGCTGAGTGGGGTGTGCCCATAGCGCCATGCTCGTGAGCAGATAGATCGCTGACCCCGGGGTCAAGGAACACCCCTTAAAACAAGAAGCTATAAGAGAGATCTCCTGGGTAATAGACTCTTAGAGCAAGAGGCTCTTGATCAGGCCGTGTGGATCGCTGAGCAATGCCCCTGTTGCTCCCATGAAAAAGCCAGGGAGTATGGAACAGATCTGATCTGTTCAAGGCCCCTAACCTGTTTTTTTTTTTTTAATGTTTATTTTTGAGGGAGAGAGAGAGACAGAGTATGAGTAGAGGAAGGGCAGAGAGGTAGGAGACACAGAATTGGAAGCAGGCTCCAGGCTCCGAGCTGTCAGCACAGAACCTGATGCAGGGCTTGAACTCACAAACTGTGAGATCATGATGTGAGCTGAAGTCAGAGGCTTGACTGACTGAGCCACCCAGGCGTCCCTAGACCCCCAAGCTGTTAATGAGACTACTTGAGACGTATATCCTGTAGTACCAAATGTGTACACTTTTTTAGCCAATTTGCCAAGTAATAGTAAATATTAAGCTGTGTTAGATTTAAAGAAGGCTCAGGGCGCTTGGTGGCTCAGTCGGTTAAGTGCCCGGCTTCGGCTCAGGTCATGATCTCACAGTTTGCGGGTTCGAGCCCTGCATCAGGCTCTCTGCTGACAGCTCAGAGCCTGGAGCCTGCCTTCAATTCTGTATCTCCATCTCTCTCTGACCCTCCCCTGCTCGCGCTGTCTGTCTCTCACAAATGAAAGAATGAAAGAAAGACAGAAAGAAAGGCAGAAAGAAAGAAAGCAGGCCCTTTTCTGCTCCCCACTGGATTCTGAATCCCCAAACTCTTTGTCTTTGAGACCTTGGCCTCCACCAAATCAACAATACTGCTAGACTGTTTTACCTCAGGGATTTCCCGCTCTCTTTGGAGAAATCCTAGAAGAAGCTTTAAAAGAGTTAACTCTGAGCGAGCTTGGGGGGCTCAGTCGGTTAAGAGTCTGACTTCGGCTCAGGTCATGATCTTGCCGTTTGTGAGTTCAAGCCCCACGTCAGGCTCCGTGCTGACAACTGGGGACCTGGAGGCTGCTTCAGATTCTGTGTCTCCCCCCGCCCCCTCTGTCCCTCTCCTGCTCACGTTCGGTCTCTCTGTCTCTCAAAAATAAATAAACGTTAAAGAATTAAAAAAAAAAAAAGAGTTCACTCTGGAAAAGAGTACTCTCATGCAAAGCGTGGATGGTGTTCCAACAGCCAGCCTCACTTAGGATACTTCTGATAAAAATACTACGTTCACATTCTATTTCGTAGCCAGCAAGGGATATAAGATACCAAAGAAGAGGCTCCTGGGGGACCCCCGGCCAGGGCAGCGGAAGGCCGGCTTGCAGATGGCAGCAGTCTCACACGGGCACGAGAGGCGGGTATGCAGTGTCCCTAGCCGCTCGTGTAGAGACTCGGAGCTCGCCCCAGGCTCCTCAGCCCGAAAGGCAGACACACTTGCGCCTTTAGAATGCTGTCAAGATAGGGGCCCCTGGGGAGTCAGTGGGTTAAGTGGCCGGCTTTGACTTATGTCATGATCTCATGACTCACAAGTTCGAGGCCCGTGTTGGGCTCTGCACTGACAGCTCAGAGCCTGGAGTCTGCTTCAGATTCTGTGTCTCCTTCTCTCTGCCCTCCCCCACTCACGCTCTCTCTTGCTCTCAAAAAAAAAAAAAAAAAAAAAAAACCAACCCAAGAAACATTACAAAAAAAATTTTTTAAGAATCCTGTGAAGATAACATGCTACCCATTTTCACTGATTCTAAGTACACCTTCCTTGTCTTCCATGCCCATGGAGCCACATGGAAAGAAAGAGATTATTAAATTCTGGATATAAAGAAATCAGCTATGGCAAAGAAATGTATAGGTTGTTGGAAATGGTGCACAAGCCAAACAAGGTGCCCGTGGTGCATTGCAAGTGCCACCAGAAAGGAAATTCAGGAGTCACATGGGGGAAGTGGTTTGGCAGCTGCAGCCACAGGAAGGGCTGCTCGGTCACAAGGGACTTCGCAGCAGTGACACCCGCCCTGCCTCTTTATCAGCCTGTCCCAACCTGCCCCCACGATGAGACCAAGGAGGCAGCGAAAATGCTGCAGTTGGGCCCCGATAATCAGAGGACAGATGTCAAAGAGCAATGGGAAAATCCGGGTGCCTGGGCAGACTGCGTGGGGCCTTCTCAAGAGTGCGCATGACCCAGGGGCGCCTGGGGACCTCAGTCGGTTAAGTGTCCAACTTCAGCTCAGGTCATGATCTCACAGTTCGTGGGTTCAAGCCCCGCATCGGGCTCTGTGCTGACAGCTCAGAGCCTGCAGCCTGCTTCTGATTCTGTGTCTCCTTCTTTCTCTGCCTCTCCCCTTCTCTCTCTCTCTCTCTCTCCTTCAAAAATAAACATTAAAACAATGTGTAAAGAGTGCACAAGATCCAACTGACTGTGGCAGAGCAGCTTTATGGCCGTGGTTCACCAAGACGACAAAAAGTGCAGGGAATGAAAGAGATTATGAAAAGAGCGGCAAGCCGGTATGTCCACAGTCAGGCGCACAACGTAAAAGCAGGCCTCTGGTGCCGCTGGCCGAGGCCAGGCAGGCTGGGGGGACCCCGCTGGAGGAGGACTGGGCAATGGCTTCTAAGTCACGCCAGTGGCACCTGGCGGCTTCAAATGCCTCTGGACATTCGTAGATACATTTGCCGGATGGATTGAGGCCCCTCAGCGTGGGGTAGGGAGGGCAAACGAAGCAGCAAAGGCCTTATCGGAAGAGACATTTCTCTGATTTCGATTACCGAGGTCACTACAAAGTGATAATGGATTGACTTTCATATCAGAGGTCACGTCTGGGGTAGACCGAGTTGTGGACATCAAACGGAGGCCACACCCTGCGCCTGGAAACTTCTAGAAAGACAGGACGGGAAGGACTCGTTATCTCCCACGGCTCTGCCCTCCTCGCACTTTTTCTTAGCTTCCTGATTATTTCCCTGGTGTGATGTCCATGCCTCCAGCCTCTAGTCCTCAGGTTCCAGCTGCTCCCCGGAAATCTCTGGATATCACACTCCTGTCTTAAAACCAGTAGGTCCGACATTGAAGCCCCCACCTCCCCTCCCCTTCATCCCAACTTTATCACCGCTGGCGACTCCGTCTGAAATCTCCCTGCCCCTTCCTTCCACAGTACTTCGTATCTCCTTTCCCTGCTTGATGTATTTTATTTTTCTCCTTATCATTTGTTGCTGTCCATGATGCCATCTCACTTATGGGTCTTGTTTCCCCTGCTCAGAGGTGAGCTCCACGGGGAATCCGAGTCCACGATGTGTCTCCAGAAGCTAGAAAAGCAGGGTTTTCCCCTCCCTCCTGGTGTCCATCTAGTTAATTCTGCATCCACAGTGACCGTCACCTCGGCCCTTTCTCTTGTGCCGCGGCTGCGTCTGGGTGTACATCACTGTTTCTCAGAACTGTTGCAAGAGCTTGCCACCTGCTGGCTAGCCAAATTTGGGCCAGTTATTTAAATTCGCATTGTGAAATGGGGTCAGTATAGCACAGGCTCCCTAGACCTGTCCAGAGGTTTATGTATACAATGCGTGCACAGTACGTGGCACAGGGCCCGAACAGGAGCCTTCAAGGAGCATTCCCGATTTCATCTGCTACCCTGGGCGGGCTCTGGCCTGGCTTTTCTATCCCATCTCCTGCCCGATCTGTGCCTGCAGCCTATAGTTCGGCTCCAATAACCACCTGTGGCTCCCAGACAAGACATTTTCTATGTGATGGGCGGTGAGGAATGGGGAGGCAGGAGCCACGGGGGCTTTCTGTGTGGCACATAAAGTTCTAGTGGGCTAGCTAGCCCCTGACTTGAATCACAGGAAGGGAGAGTCGGAGCGCACAGTAAGCACAAAGGAACAGGACTATTTCTGATATTTTCCTTGTGCCTGGAAATTTTGGCTCAACTGAACCATAGATTTTTCAATAATTTCGATGTGGAAGCTTCAGAAGACTAAGGAACCTACCTGAGGTCACACAGCAAGATTGTAGCTTGTTTGGCAAGAGAACTCGCTTTCCTAACAGCTGTGCTCTGTAGATCACAGCGTGCTGGCTGTAAACTCCAAACTGGTCTTAGAAACAACTCACCCCCTGCCCCGCCCCCCCCCTGCCCCGCAGACGCTGCCCGTAAATGCAGACTCAAGGGAAGCTTGGGCACTGAGTGTGCTGAGTGGAGAGGAGGAGGCACGCACCCAGTCCCTCGGGGGAGAGAAGGACAGACCGCGAGGCACACTCACTCAGGGCTGCGGGGTACCCACCGCGTGGATTACCTGGGCCGAGGCAGAAGAGCAGCGCCAGCGGCAGGAGCAGGCAGAGCATGCCGTCGGTGGGGCGGGTGTGCGGGGCCTCCCGCCCGGTGTCCGCCCGCCGTGGGTCTGTCATCGACTGAGCGTGCCTCTCACCCCGACTTCTCCTTCCTCCCGGGGGTGTGGTAAGCCTTCCTGCACACTGACAGCCCTCATTTGACTACTATTCTGTTTACTCTCTTCTGCGTGAAGCGCAAAGATCTTAATGTGCGATGTGAGTGCAATTTTCATTTTCTATCTACTTCCTTTTTTCATTTTTTGGCTTTTTTAAAATTGTGGCGGAGTGGCCCAAATGACATGTTGTGGTGTTGTAACCTAAGAGTCACTATTTTCACTGCCCGAGTAAGGGGCGTGAGTTGCGTTCACCGGACTGGAGAGCCATCACCATTACAAGCTTCCCTCCTTCAGTTGTGCTCCGCGTCATTGAGCATCGCGGACATTGTCTTTTTTACAGATTGAAGTTTTGTGGCAGCCCTGGGTCGAGCAAGACTGTTGGTGGCATTTCCCCAACATTTCCGGACTCTGTGACACGTTTTGGCAATTCTCACAGTATTTCAAACTTTTTCATTATTTTTATATTTTTAGGTGATCTGTGATCAGTGATCTTTGATGTCAGCACTGTAATGGTCTGGGGGCGTACAAGTCGTGGCCCTATAAGATGGTGAACTTGGTAGATGGTGTGTGTGTGCTGATGTTCCACCAGCAGCTGCTCCCCCGTGTCTCTCCCTCTCCTCAGCCTCCCTGTTCCCTGTGCCACGGCAGTGGTGACATCAGGCTGATCACGGACCAGCCGACGATGGCCGCTAAGTGTGCAAGTGAAAGGCAGAGTCCCACACCCATCACTTTAAGTCAAAAGCTAGCGGTGATCCAGCTCAGGGGGGAAGGTGCGTCCAAAGCTGAGACACATGGAAAGCTTAGGCCTCTTGCGCCAAATGGTTGGCCAAGTTGTGAACCCAAAGGGACAGTTCTTGAAGGAAATTAAAAGTGCTGTCCCAGGGAACAGGTGGATGATAAAAAAGCTAAATGGCCTTACTGCTGATGCAGAGAAAGTCTGAGGGTCTGAACGGAACACCAAGTGCATGGCGTCCCCATGAGCCAGAGTCTGGTTCACAGCAAGGCCTAGACCGTCTTCATTCTGCGGAGGCCGTGCAAGGGGAGGAGGCTTCTCAACACAGGGAGAAGCTGGCAGAGGCTGGGCTGGGAGGGCTCAGGACAGAAGCCGCCTGCACCGCAGAGCAGTGTGGGGAGAAGCAGCCAGACTGATGCAGAAGCCACCGCAAGTTCTCCGGAAGACCCAGCTAAGAGGATTCACATGGGCAGCCACGCTAACCACCAGGTTCTTAGTGTAGACAAAACAGTCTCATATTGGAAGAGGATGCCACCTAGGCTCTCGGGGCTAGACGGGAGGCATCACTGCCTGCTTCCCAGGCTTCAGAGGATGGGCTGACTCTCTTGTTAGGGGCTAATGCAGCTGGTGACTGTGAGCTGAAGCCGATACTTGGTGACCGTTCTGACAATCCCGGGGCTTTAACAATTATGCTGAACCTACCTGTGCCCTAGAAACGGAACAACAAAGACTAGAAGACAGCACGTCTGTTTCCAACATTGGTTACCAAGTATCTTAAGTCCACTGTTGAAGCCTGCTGTGCAGAAAACATTTTTTCTTTCAAAATATTACTGCTCCTTGACCATGACCTAGTCACCCAAGCACTTTGATGGAAATGGACATGACACTAGTATTGTTGTTGTCATGCCTGCTGATGCGCCTGCACCCGTTCCGCAGCTCCCGCGTCCAGGGATCATTTGGACTTTGGAGTCTTATTATTTGATAAATGCATTTTGTGAGGCTGTGGCTGCCATGAATAATGATTGTGCTGATGGTCTGGACAAAGTGAACTGAAAGTGTCTGGAAAGGATTCCTTATTCTAGATGTCACTCGGAATGTTCATGGTTCATGGGAAGAGTCAAAATATCACCATTTACAGGAACAGGAAGAAGCAGATCACAGACTTCACAGATGACTCTGAGGGTTCAAGACCTCCATGGAGGCTGTAACTGCAGATGGAGTGGAAACAGCAAGAGAATTAAAATCAGAAGGGGAGCCTGAAGACGGGATGGATTGCTTCAATCTGAGGCTAAAACTTTAATGGATGAAGGTTTGCTTCTCATGGAGGAGCAGAGAAAGAGAAATTTTTTTCTGAGATGGAATCTACTCCTGGTGAGGATGCCGTGAAGGTTGTTGAAACGACAACAAAGGACTGAGAATATTCCATTAACGTAGTCGAGAAAAACAGTGGCAGGGATTAGGACAATTGACCCTAATTCTGAAACAAGTTCTACTGTGGGTAACATGTTATGAAACAGCATTGCATGCTGCAGAGATATCACTCCCGAAAGGAAGAGTCAAACCTCATCGTTGTCTTATTTTAAGAAATTTCGGCAGCCGGCCCAGCCTTCTGGAACCCCCACCCCCACCAGCCAGCAGCCACCAACATGGAGGCAAGACCCTCCTCCAGCAAAAAGATTACTACTCACTGAAAGCTCAGATGAGGGTTAGCATTTTTTTTTTTTTAGCAGTAAAACACTTTTAGAGTCTTTTATTATATCTGATATAGGCATGTAAAGAGATAAAGACATATGGTTTTGTATTCGTTAGCTAGGATTTACAGATGCTGACTTGGTGTGCTCGCAGGAAAAAAGAATTAGGTCACCACAGATGAACAGAGATAGCGAGAGTCAAGGAGTAGGGACAGAGCCCTGGAACGATGTCGTCGGTCTCTGGGCGGACATGTATCTGATACTCGAAGTCCCCATATATGTAAGCCCTGGTAGCCCTGTTCTTCACGTACCTGAAACTTGGTAAGTGACTCTCTGTATTGGCCCTCTGCAGCTCTGGAAATTTTGAATTAAAAAATCTTTTGAAAATGCTTCCTCTTGTCCTTTGAAAACGAACTGATATTTTTACTTCTTATCCAACACCTCGTTTACCTACCTTTTATCTTCTGTTCAAAATCAAGGTCACCTTTAAAAAAATTTTTTTAATGTTTATTTCTTTTTGAGAGAGAGACAGAATATAAGTAGGGGAGGGGCAGAGAGAGAGGAAGACACAGAATCTGAAGCAGGCTCCAGGCTCTGAGCTGGCAGCACAGAGCCTGATGTGGGGCTCCAACTCATGAACAGAGATCATGACCTGAGCCGAAGTCAGATGCTTAACCAACTGAGCCACCCAGGCGCCCCGGCCATGATCACCTTGAAACGGAGGTATGTCTGGTTGTGTCTACAGTTTTCTCACAGCACATGTAGCACAGGTTCACATAGAAGATACCATCTACCTTGAAAAGCTTCCCCAATCATCCTAAAACCCAGGTAACGTGACTTGTTCTAATTATTCAAATTATAGCATTTCTCACGTAGTTCAGAACGTTTCCATTGGCCTGTCTCCTTTATTTCTTTATAATTTAATTCATGACATGAAATGTGGTGATAACCATTCTTACCTACAGCCTAACACTGTACCTAGGAACACAACGGGCACTTAGTAAATATTTATCAAGTTAATGAATACATGCAATGTGACATAATCTGATATAAGGACTACAAGATATTCTTTTCTTTCTTTTTTTCTTTTTTTAAAAAATTGAAGCATAGTTGACAATATCGACTATAGCTGACTATAAAACTAGTATTATTAGTTTCGGGTGTACAACATAGTGATTCAATATTTATAGGCATTATGAAATGTTCACCAATATAAGGATAGTTCTTGCCTGTCAGCATATAAGGCTATTACAATTTATTGACTATATTCTTTATGCTGTACTTTTCATCCCCATGACTTATTTATTTTATAAGTGGAAGTTTGTACTTCTTGATCTCTTTCACCTACTTCATTCAGGCCCCTGGTCCCTTCCCAAATTGCCAACCACCAGTTTGTTCTCTGTATTTATGAGCCTGTTTTTGTTTGTGGTGTTTTTTAGATTCCATAAGTAAGTGAAATCATATGGTATTTATCCCTCTCTCTCTGATTTATTTCACTGAGCCTAATATCCTCTTGGTCCATCCATGTAGTTGCAAATGGCAAGATTTCATTAATTTTTATGCCTGAGTAATATTCCATTGTATATATATGCCACATCTTCATTATCCATTCATCTATCAATGGACATTCAGTTCTATATCTAGGCTATTGTAAATAATTCTGCAATAAGCATAGGAATACATATATCTTTTCAAAGTAGTGTTTTTGCTTCCTTTGGATAAATTATCCAGAAGTGGAGTAAATCATAGGGTAGTTCTATTCTGAATTTTTTGAAGGAATCCCGATACTGTTTTCTAGAGTGGCTGCACCAGTTTACATTCCTACCAACAGTGCATGAAGGTTCCCTTTTCTGCACACCCTTGCCAAAACTTGTTATTTCTTATCTTTTTGGTACTAGCCATTCTGATCAGTGTGAGATAACATCTTATTGTGGTTTTGATGTGTTTTTCCCTGCTGATCAGTGATGTTGAGAATCTTTTCATGTGTCTCTTGGTCATCAGTAGGTCTGCTTTAGAAAAATGTCTATTTGGGTTCACTGTCTATTTTTTAATTGGATAGATTGGGGTTTTTTGGTATCAAGTTGGAAGAGTTCTTTATTTTGCTATATTTTATTTATTTATTTAAAGTATGCTCTGTGCCCAACGTAGGACTTGAACTCATGACTCTGAGATTAAGAGTCATGTCCTCTACTGACTGAGCCAGGCAGGCCCCCTTGCTATAAAGTATTTTTATTAAAATTTTTTTAATGGTTATTTTTGAGAGAGAGAGACTGAGCTCAAGAGGGGGAGGGGTGGAGAGAGAGGGCTGTTAGCACAGAGCCTGATGTGGGGCTCGAACCCACAAGCCGTGAGATCATGACCTGAGCCAATGTCAGATGCTTAACTGACTGAGCCACCTAAGCACCCACCATCCTCCTCCTATAAAGTATTATTAAATGAAGGTATGTATTATTTTTAGATGTAATGCCATTGCACACTTAATAGATTACAATATAGTATAAATATAACTTTTATATGCACGGGGAAACAAAAAAATTCACTTGATTTGCTTTATTTTGATATCCACTTTATTGTAGTGTTCTGGAGATGACCCTGCAATATCTCTGAGGTATGCTTGTATTTATTTCCAAAATGTTTTCATTGCCTGTGATACTGTGATTTATGAGAAATATATATTTGGTCATTAATTTCTTGTATATATTTGATCTTTGCTCATGGTTTCTGGCTCACAGCTCCCAAGATCCTTGGAATTTCCTGAGTGATTAGAGCAATGGGCGTATCTTTTGTTACAATATTTGGTCTCTAAAGATCAAGATTGAAAGATCTAAAGATCTCTAAGATTCAGTTCCTAAAGTCTTTCAGAGCCTTAAAAGTGAAATGGGTGTCTTGTTCATAACAAACCTTTCTCACCACAACTGGATTTATGTTAATGAGTTGGCTTTGGGACTGCACCTCAGAAGAGGGTTGGTGGCCAGGGGAACTGGCCATGTCTTTAGAGGGTTGGAAATTTTAGTCCCACTTCCTGACCTCCTGGGAGGGGAGGGGGTTGAAGGTTGAATCAGTTACCAATCGTCAATGAGTTCATCAATCATGCCTAGGTAATCAAGTCTCCATGGAAACCCAAAAGGAGGGGGTTCAAAGAGCTTTCAGGTTGGTGAACACACAGAGATTTGGGAGAATGGTGACCTCAGAGAGCTCATTGAAGCTCCTCGCCTTTTTTCAATCCTGCGTCCTGTGCATCTCTTCCCTTGGGCTATTCCTGGGTTATACCCTTTCCTAATAAACTGGTAATCTAGTAAGTGAAGAGTTTTCTTGAATTCTGTGCGATGTTCTAGGAGATTAATTGAACCCGAGGAGAGGGTAGTTGGAAACTTCAATCTATAACCTGGGGGTCAGTGACCCTGATGGCAACCTGCATTTGTGACTGGTATCTAAAAAAGTGGTGGTGGGCAGGGGGAGGGCAGCCTTGTGGGACTAAACCCTTCACCAGTAGAAGTGGATACTATCTCCAGGTAAATGGTGTGAAAATTATGGAGCTGAATTATAGGACACCGAGCTGGTGTTGGAAAATTCCTTCTTTATTCAGACACTCCCTCACCACCCAAAATGCATAATAGAATTGCAGAACCTTTTACTACCAGGAACAGAAGATCTATAACCATTAAGCAATTACTCCCTATCTCTCCTTCAGCCCCTGGCAACCTAATCTACTTTCTGGCTCTATGGCTTTGCTATAGAATACTTGATACCTCCTATAAGTGGAATTATACTTGCCCTTCTCTGTCTGGCTTATTTCAAATAGCATAATGCCATCCAGGTATATCCACATTATAGAATGTATCAGAATTTTCATTCTGGTTTTTTGTGGCTAAATAATTCATTTGTTTTCATATACTGCATTTTCTTTATTCATTCATCTGTTTGTGGACACTGGAGTGTTTCCATCTTCTGCATATTGTGGATGATTTTGTGATGAACACTGGGGTACACATATCTGTTTGAGTCCTTGCTTTCAAGTCCCTTGGGTACTTACCTAGGATTGGAATTGCTGGGTCACTATAATTCCATAGTTAGCTTTTTGAGGAGCCATAAGACTCTTCTCCATAGTGGCTGCACCATTTTACATCTGCACCAGCAATGTATAAAAGTTCCAGTTTCTCTACATCTTTGCCAACACCTGTGGTTTGTTGTTGTTAGTCATCCTCATGGATGTTAGGTAGTATCTCATTGTGGTTTTGCTTTACATTTCTTTAATGATTAGTGATGTTGAATATCTTTTCAAGTGCTTATTGACTATTTGTATATCTTTTTTGGAGACATATGTATTCAAGTCCTTTGCCCTTTTAAAAATTTGGTTGGGTTTTCTTGTTGCTATTATTGAGTTATAGGAGTTCTTTATATATTCTAGATATTAATCTCCTATAAGATATATGATTTGCAAATATTTTTTTCCGTTCTGTGATTGTGTCACTTGATAGTGTCTTTTTTTTTTTTTAGATTTTAAACTTTTATTTGCATTTATTTTATCCAGAATTTACTCCTGCACCATAAGTTTTGTTTCTTTAGTTTCTTTTGGGATATCCTTTTCTTCAGTGCAACCTCCTCTTCTGGTTTAGGAACAATCTACTCCTTTTCAGTAAGGACTGTCTCAGTGTGGCTGGAAGAGCTCATATATGGGTCAGTCCAAACACCTACAGACACATAAAACGATGCTCAACATCACTCATCATCAGGGAAACACAAATCAAAACCACACTGAGATACCACCTCACACCAGTCAGAGTGGCTAAAATGAACAAAGCAAAAGACTACAG
>NC_043702.1:170652032-170717189 GCF_006229205.1 Suricata suricatta | reverse complement strand
ATAGTGTCTTTTAAGGTACAAAGGTTTTAAATTTCAATTAAGGCCAATTTATCTGTTATTTTCTCTTGTTGCTTATGCTTTTGGTGTTATATTAAAAAAAAAATGATTGCCAAATCCAGTGTTACAAGGATTTTCCTTTATGCTTTCTTCTAAGAGTGTTTTTAGTCTCAGCTCATATATGTAGGCCTTTGATCTATATGAATTAATTTTTGTGTATGGAATAAGGTAAGGTTTCAACTTCATTCATTTGTATGTGTGTGTCCAGCTTTCCCAACATAAATTGTTGAAAAGACTGTCCTTTCCCTATTGAATGCTTTTGATATCCTTTTCAAAAGTCAAGGGTTTCTATCAAGGCTGTCTATTTTATTCCATTGATCTGTCTTATGCCTGTGTGGTACAATTTTTTATTACCAGCAGAAATGCTGTCGACTTGACCGAAGGAGACAGAGACAGGACAAGAAGAAGGAAGGTCATGGGATTTATGGAATTCTACAGGACAGACTCGTAAAGTTATCCAAGTGCAAACATGTGTTATCCTTCCAGAAAAGGAAAAAATAACCTTAAAAGTGGCTCAGGGATTGTCAGGGCTGCTACTGCCATTATGGGCCCTAGGGCACAGCTTAGGGGTCAGGGCTACTTGACCCTCAGTTTCAGTGCTGAAGTTTCATCTTCACTCCTGAAGGTGAAGGGGATGCACTTGGTGGTCCCAGAAAGCAGGGCCACACAGGTGGATCCAAAGGACAGGGCATACAGCCAAAACAGATTACCTGTGTCTTAAGATCTACTAGGATCTACCCTGCTAGGTTTTAGACTTGCTTGGGATCTGTGACTCCTTTTCTTTTCTTTTCTTTTTTAAACTGAGGTTTAATTGACATATAATTATATGAGCTTCAGGCGTACAATATAATTATTTCATATTTGTATACAATGGAAAATAACCACCACGAGAAATCTAGTCATCACTGATCAACATACATAGTTACACATTTCTTTTTTCTTGTGTTGAGAACTTTTAATTAAGGTTTACTCTTAGCAACTTTCAAATATGCAATCCAGTATTATAAATGTACTTTCCATTATATACAGTACATCCCATTACTTATTTATTTTGTAACTGGATGTTTTTATCTTTTAAACCTCTTCACCCACTTCAACCTTCCCTCATGCCCCTCTCCCCTCTGGCAACCGCTAGTTTGTTATCTGTATCCACGAGCTTGGGGGTTTTGGTGTTATTGTCATAATTTGATTGTTTTTTTAAATTAAAAAATGCTTATTTATTTTTGAGAGAGAGAGAGCAAGTGAGGGAGAGACAGAGAAAGAGAGGGAGACAGAATCTGAAGCAGGCTCCAGACTCTGAGCTGTCAGTGCACAGCCTGACATGGGGCTCGAACTCACAAACTGCGAGATCATGACCTGAGCTGAAGTAGGATGCTTAACCTACTGAGCCACCCAGGTGCCCTCACCCATGCTGCTTTCTTTTTTTTAGATTCCACATAGCTACAACATAGTTGGTCCCTGATGGCATTATGCTAAATGAAATGTTAGACAGTTAAAGACAAATTCTATATGATTTCACTTATATATGGAGCCTAAAAAACAAAACAAATGTGACTCCTTTCCTTTCTTCTATTCTTCCCTTTGAAATGAGCATGTCTATCCCTTGTCTGTCTCACCATTATATTGGGGAAAGATATAACTTGTCTGGTTTTACAGATTTACAACTGGAGTTAATTTTTTTCTCAGGATAAATTGTACCTTGAGATTCCCTCATACCTGATTTAGATGAGATTTGGATGAGATTTTGGACTGAGAGTTGATATTGGAATGGGTTAAGACTTTGGGTTTGTTGAGATGGAGTGAGCATATTTAACTTGTTAAAAGGACATGGATTTGGGGGATGCAGAAGGCAGAATGTTATAGGCTGACATGTGTCTCCATCCACCCCCCAATTTGGAGATAATGTATTTAAAATAAGGTCACATGGGTGGGCTCTCATTCAATATGGCTGATGTCACTATAAGAAGAGGAGATGAGAACACAGACATGCACAGAGAGAAGACAGTATGACAACACAGGGAGAAGACAATCATCTACAAGCCAGAGAGAGAGAGGCCTCACACCTTGCTGACATCTTCATTGCAGACCTCTAGCCCCCAGGATTATGAGGAAATACGTTTCTGTTATTTAAACCACCCAGTCTGTGGTACGTTGTTGTGGCAGTCTTGGCAAACTAATACATTGCTTTTATCATGATGAAAGAATTTCCTTGTATCCTTAATTTGTTGACTGTTTTTAATCATGGAAGGGTGTTGAATTTTGTCAAATTTTTTTTCTGCATCAGTTGAGATGATGGTGTGTTTCCCCCCTATCTCTTGTTCTATTATGTGTTCTATTACATTCATCAGTTTTTCTATGTTGAACCATCCTTGCCTTCCAGGAATAAATTTAACTTGGTCATGATATATAATCCTTTTAATATGCTGCTGAATTTAGTTTGCTGGTATTTTGTTGAGGACTTTTCATCAACATTCATAAGGGATATTTTTCTGTACATTTATCAATGGGTGGTCCTGGTGAAAGGCTGGAAGATGGGAAGAAGGGAGAAATTTTTTTCATCTTGGCTTCTGGTAATGTCCCCAGCAGTGGCAGTAATAGTGGCAAATGAATACGGCTCTAGGTTTCCTGGTCTAGCAATGCAGTTCCTGCAGTCATTCCAGAAGTCTTGGCCCTGTGGCATTTGGGGGCTCTGGCTCCAATCTTGGCAGGCACAACAGTGGGACAACTTAGGCTCCTAGATTCTTATGGTTTTGGTTGGAGAGTGAACTCCTGACATCCTGCAATGGGTTAGCACTGGTTCCAAAAAAAAATCCCCCCAAGAGTGGTAATGGATTCCCAGACGTGTTAAGTAACCTCATCTTCCCTGTTTTATGCCCCAAAGCCTTCTATCACTTTTGTATTCAGTTTCTTAAGTTCAGTTTCTGCGCTCTCAATATTTGACATGGTTTCAGTTTTTCTGATTGGATACTGACTGAAACACCTTCTAATTTTAGCTTGCTAATTTTTTTCCTAATCAGTTGTGGTTGTTGAATTTTACAAAAATATTTTCTGGAATCTGTCAAGATGATTGGTTTTTTCCTTCCCTTTCATGTGTTTAAATAATAAATTGGAAAAGAAGATTTCTTAAAAACAAATTATTCTTGCATTCTGGGGATACATTCTACTTGGTTGTATTTTTTTTCTTTTAGTGCATTGCTTGGTTCAATCTACTAAAATTTTAATTAAGATTCTTTTCTCTTAATTTCTGAATTCAGATTTCTAAGATTTATACTTATGAGATTATCAGGAGTTGACATTTTTTTCTGTGAGAGTCAAGACAGTGAGTACTACACTGTGCAACCAGACAGTCTCCATAGCAACTATTCAACTTGGCTGTTTTCATAGCCACAGTTAGCACATAAACAGATGATCGCTGTGCATGTTCTAATAAAACTTTATTGACCACCTAAATTAATTTATGAACACTGAAATTTCAATTTTATGTAACTTTTGCATGTTACCAATATTATTCTTTTGAGTTTTTTTTCAGCTTTTGAAAATTGTATACTATTCTTAGGCTACAGGTTATGTAAAAACACTTGGCAGGCTGGATTTGTTCACAGGCTTATCCCTGATTTTTTTTTTTCTTTTTGGAGAATCATCCTCATTTGGTTTGGAATCAGTGTTATATTAATGGTGTTCGATGAACTTTGAAGTTTTTTATGCTTCAGAGCAGTTAAAATTACATGGAAAGCATCCTTTCACTGAAAGTGGTAGAATTAGTTCATAAGACCACATTAGACTTGGCACATTTTGGGGAATTAGATTATTGAATATCTTTTCCGATTTTCTCTACTTATAAACTTTTTTCTTTTAAAAAAAATTTTAAGTTTACTTATTTATTTTGAGAGAGAGACAGAGAGAGTGAGCAGGGGAGGGGCAGAGAGAGAAGGAGAGAGAATCGTAGGCAGGCTCCAACTGTCAGCGTTCGATGCTCAAACCCATGAATGGTGAGGTTATGGCCTGAGCCGAAATTAAGAGTTGGATGCTTAACTAAGCCACTAGGTGCCCTCCACTTACAAACTTTCAGCTTATGAACTACTCCAGATATAAAGCTGGTCCTCTTGCCACCAGTACAGTATTTGTGTTTGGAAAGCCATTCTGTCTGTGGTGTGGAGAATGGATTGGGCTGGGGCGAGTGAATGCTGGAGGGAAAGCACTGTTGTCCCCGAAAAGATGGTGGGGGCCAAGACTGCGGCAGTGCCTGGTGGATGAAAGAGGTGAGACAGACTGCAGAAACATTTAGGAGGTGTGTTGGGAGCTTTCAAGACCCCTTCCACGTTCAACAATTGACTAGGAGGAGGATTTACAGGGCCTTTGTCATGCTGCAGAGTCTTCTCGGTGTCATTGTTACATGCTTGGTGTCTTTTCTTGAAAAACAAAACCAAGGAAGACACAGAAGGACGAAGTGCATTATCAGATAGTTGGTGTTCACCTGCTGATGTGGAGCCTGTAGTCTCCTTTCTTAGGCACCTGCCAAGTCAAATTTATGCACAATAAGTCATTTATTAATGGAAACTTACAAGGGGGCTATATATTTAGCTTTGAGTGGAAGGTTTTCAAAGTCTATACGAAGAGGGATCCTCAGTCTGATCCTTGAAGTATGAAATAGCTACAGATGGAAAGGAGGGAAGCCATATCCCAAGCAGAGAACACAGCGTGGGCAAAGGCATGGAGCAGGAAAGGGTCTGGTGGGTTCATGGACCCGCGTACTTCCTGTGACTGGAGCCTACGGAGAAAGCAAGAGAAAGGCCTGGAAGGTCTGATGGGTCAAATTGCTCAGGGGCCTGGTCCTATAAGAAAATTTTTTCGGTAGCAAAATAAAGTGATAAGGCCAATATTTTATTTTTTATTCATTTATTAAAAATGTTTTAATGCTTATTTATTTTTGAGAGAAAGAGAGAGAAAAAGAGAGAATGAACAAGCAGGGGAGGAGCAGAGAGAGAGGGAGACATAGAATTCGAAGCAGGCTTCAGGCTCAACCTCTCAACACAAAGCCTGAGGTGAGCTTGAACTCATGAACTGAGAGCTCATGACCTGAGCCAAAGTTGGAAGCTTAACCGACGGAGCCACTCAGGCACCCCAAGGCCAAGGTTTTAGAAAGATGGCTCATTATGGGGTAACAGCCCAGGAAATAGTGATAGAGGAATGAGTATAAGGAATGGCCTGGCAGAGTGGGCCCCAGGAGGGAGGGTGTGTGGAGAGCTGGGCAGCTTGAGGGGACATGTTGAGTTGCACTTGACAAGACCTAGTGACTTTTAGATGTAGGGACTCTGCAGTCAAGAGCACGTGTTTTCTTCCTTGGAAAGCTGCGGATAGCTCTGCACACAGCCCTTGGACATGACGGGCCACGAGTGGCATCCTGGTTACAGTATTAACTTGGACGAGCTACCCAGACTTCCTGTGACTTAGTTTCTTCCTTTGTAAAATGGAGGACGGTTGCATCCATTTCAGGAAGTAGATGAGTCTCATTGTTTCTTGTGAACTCTAAATGAGTTAGTACACATAAGACATTGGGGTGGGGAATGGTATACAGTAAGCACTAATCAGTGTTAGCCATTATGATTCTGGTGGGTCCTGGAAGTTTAAAGGTACACAGCTTGGTTTTTTTAATAATTAAAAAAATTTTTTTAGTGTTTTGTTTATTTTGAGAGAGAGAAAGAGCAAGCAGGGGAGGGGCGGAGAGGGAAAGAGAGAGAATCTCAAGCAGGTTCTGAGCGTCAGTGCAGAGCCCGACACGGCACTCACACTCACCAACTGTGAGATCATGACCTGAGCCAAAATCAAGAGTCAGTCACTTAACTGACTGAGCCACCCAGACACCCTGGGACGCTGTTTTCGGTCTACTAAATAGTGTTGCACAACTCGTAAATTCTTCCTTCTTCTTCCGTTCTGTTATTCTTCTGGTAGTAATAGTGGAAATTTACACTCTTTTTCTCTTGTTTTGTAACAACTCAGCAGAAGTGCTTATGACCATGATCCCTTGTTTGCTGTGAAACCAGCCCTGCCCCAAATGCAGAGAGCTCTATGCAAGATGCTTTAATGGGTGTTCCCAATAGATGGGTTGAGTGGTCATCCAGACAATGGAGTTAACATATGAACACATTTGCTTGATGACTTTAAAATACAATTATAAGTACACGGTCACTCAACAAATATTTGTTGTTCCCCTATGAAGTGTCAGGTGAAGTTCTGGGTGTTAGGAGTCCAGAGCTGGGTATAGGAAGGCAGCATAGTAGAGAGCAAGTATGTAGCCCTGGTGACAAGAAATCTTGAGTTCAAGTCCTGTCTTCTCAAGCTGACTGATTTTGCTAAGGTGTTTATTTATTCCCTGTGTCTTAATGGAGACTAGAAGAACTAAGTTCTAATGTTTATAATTTTTGAGAGAGAGAGAGAGCAGAGAGAGGAGGAGGAGGAGCAGAGAGAGAGGGAGACACAGAATCTGAAGCAGGCTCCTGGCTCTGAGCTGTCAGCACAGAGCCTGACGCGGGACTTGAACTCATGAACCGCAAGATCATGACCTGAGCCAAAGTCAGGTGCTAAACCGACTGAGCCCTCCAGGCACCCCCAGAAGAACTAACTTCTACTCTACAGGGCTGTTGCGGGTTTTGGCAATAAAGCATCTAGTGTCGCAGCTGGTACACAAAGTAAGCCCTTAATGAACTGTCCCTGTCTCTGGCCCTCAGGAGCTCTCTGTTTGCATTATTATTATTATTAGGACCAGCCCCTGTTCTATCTCTAGCTGGGGAGCAGGTGGGGGGAGAGCAGAGGGCAGCGTGGTAAGCAGAATGATAGAAGGAACAGGCACTGACGTAGGAGGGCTAAGAGTTAAAGGTTAGGCATGCAGCACTAATTCAGCACAGTATCAGCTACATTTGTGGGGCAAGAACCCTGGTGTACAGATTTGGCATCTGATGGAGGTGTCTGGCCTATAAGGACAGTTTGCAGGCACATTCTTGCATTGCAGCCTCATTTAATCCCTACATCAACCCTCTGTGGTAGGAACCCTTATTATGCCCATTTTACAGGAGGGGAAACTGAGGCACAGAGAGGCGAACCTAACTTGCTGGACGTCTCAGAACTAAGAAACCAGGATACAGACACAGGCGCTCCAGCATCGAAGCCTGAATTTTGGGATCACTCAGTACTCTTCTTCCATTTGCCTCCTTCAAACTTCATTTTACAGCCAGTAGATACATAGTCACTAATGATTCTGCCAAAAAATACTCAAGTCAAGGAAAATTCAGGGAAAATTCAAGCAGAAGTAAAGTAATGCATCTGGAAGAAAATATGGTTTCACCATGGTTTTTCTCCAGGGCGAATCTGAAGAATGCCAGGCCAATCAGTCTCCTTTTCTTTGCCTGTTTTCCAAAGTGGCCCAGCCAAGCTCTTCTCGTGTGGGCTGCGTAGTTTAGAGCATTCTATAGCTTTTTTTTTTTAAACATTACATTTTAAATCAGCTTCACTTTCTTTTTCTGGGAAGCATTCCCTACATTGTTTCTCACGTTCTCTGTTCTCTGCTGAAAAAGCCCCTAAAAGCCCCAGAGATGTGTGGCCTTACCTGCTCTTGCCGCTAGGGGGCCCTACCTCTGAGATTTCAATTTTTTTTTTTCCAATTTCTTTTTTGAAAGAAAGAGCACGGAAGGGGGCAGAAAGGGAGGGAGACAGAGAATCCAAAGCAGGCTATGCGCTGACGGCAGAGAGCCCGATGTGGGGCTCGAACTCACGAGCTGGGAGATCATGGACCTGAATCGACGTCAGATGTCCATCTGACTAAGATACCCAGGTGCCCCGAGATTTCAATTTCTATACACATTTGTGAAAACTTGCCCATCTTGGCATGATATGAGATTCTGTTCCATCGAAAGAATAATCGTGTAGACCCATTGGTCACAATCTAGTTCGTCTTAAATCTGTGGAAAGTAACATCACACCCATTTTACAGAAGGAGAATCTGAAAACCAAGCCCTTAGGGGATGGGGTGAGTAGCTTCCATCTTCATAAATCAGCAGATTCACAGGAAAGGAAGAGTGAGAGACAGGAGCTCGGTGGTTCCCAGTCCCAATGCCACATGAATACCTGGTGTGTTCTCATGGAGGACCCAGGGGACTCTAGCCTCTGGGTCTTTTCCTTCTTCCCCACTTGCCCACGGGGCTCTGGGACACTGGCGGTTTGACTGGCTGAGTGCCCCAGGGAGACGCAGGGCAGGTTAGAGAAGGGCCACATTCAGGAGTGGTCCCTCAACTCAGGTAAAGCGAGACATGCTTTTATTTTAGGGTCTGTTGAATGTCACTTTGGAACTTCTCCATCCTTATGACAAGTCTCTTTACTTTTTCCTTCCTGTGTCTCTCTAGGGTGACTGCCTTTCACACCTGGCTCACTGCTTCAGTTCCTGGCTACGATGGTCTAACTCTGCAAGTCTCCCCCGCCCCAGAATGCCCCTACACTGACATCTGCATTCTGACAACTAACTCTTGCCACAACTGGACACCACCCTGCGTATTGGCTTCTGTCTATCTACACTTGCAACATGTACCTTCCGTTTCAGCTGGCTGGCCATTTTCAATTCTATTCAGTAGCATTTATTGCTCACATCAGGGTACGCGGCACGGTGTTTGGCTGGTGGTGGATGCGCAGGCGACTGAAACTGTCATCTCTCATGATCACTCGTCATGGTCACGGAGTCGTGGATCTCCCCCTACGTCTATACAGTGTGGAGGGAACAAATAATGATGCATGCTGGGAGGCAGAAGGAAATGGGTTGCAGCGGTATGAGGACCAAGAGGGGGAAAAGAGTTTTCAAAAGCCATAGTTAATTTGATCGGAGATTGTTTCGATGGTTGGGTTGTACTCCGTTCTCTGAAAATGCCAGAAATACAGCCCATCAATTCCTTTTGGCCAGTTTGATACTGGGTATGGTCTCCTTGCTGAGGCTGCTTGGAGTAGGCGTCAGCCTGGCTCTGCAGAGAAATGGAACCAGCAGGGAAGAGATACATACAACAAGGAGCTGGCTGGTGTGGTTATGAAGATTGAGAAATCCCAAGGTCTGCAGTCGGCAAGCTGGAGAGGGGATGGTATAAGCTCCAGTCCAAGTCCAAGTCCAAATCCTAAAGCAGGAGAACTGATGTCTCAGCTCTAAGGTGATCAGACAGAGAGAATGAATTCTCCTTCACTCTGCCTTCTGCTTCTACCCAGGCTCTTGATGGATGGGTGGCCATGCTGGAGTGGGGATTCACCTACTTTACTCTATCTCCCAATCCAAATGTGAATCTCCTCCAGAAACACCCTCATAGACACCCCTAGAATTATGTTTAACTAAATTTCTGGGCACTCCAGGGCCCAGTCAAGTGGAAATCTTGGCTAGAAAGAAAAGCGTAAGAGGCTTCTGAAGTAAAGCCTGAAGAAATATGCCCCAGCCACCTCGTTCCTGTGGAAGGACCGTTTTCCAACATTCCATTCGGAGGGTGTGTCTGCGCAGTGCAGAGCTACACCTCCAATGACTTCCCAAGCGACACCGTCATGTGCGGTTGGTTGGGCTGGCCCAGCCAGCTGCCCCCTGCACAAAGGTTTCTGGGCAAAGGGGCAAAAGGAGGCTGAAATGCAGCCCACACTCGACTTGTCAAGCCACATGCTTGGAAGGGGCTACATTTGCCTCCGGAAAAGGGTGCTTTTGCCTAATTTGCCCAAGGTGCTGTGGGGACCATGGAGGCCATGCACCGGGGCCCTCCCAGACACTGAGTGTGATCAGAGCATCCCAGGTGGTGCTCCGCAGCCGGATTACATGTCAATCCTTTCTACTTGTGGGGTGGCTAGGAGGGGTCATCGCCTCCAGTCATGAAAAGTCACGTATTGGGGTGTCGTGGTTTGCTATCTCCAGGTAAGGTCTGCACAGAGGAAGTCTGGGTCCGGGGCATCTGCTGGAAGAGATGATGTTGGAAGCTCAGTTTCCACAGGGTGAATGCTGTCCAGGAGCCTAGATCACATTTTCGTAGGTTGAAATGCCGGGAGGTTTGCTGTCCTGAGTGCTGGTCTTCCCCACCTGCCAACAAGGAGTTGGGGCGCCATGTTAACTGTGGTTGGCTGCTGGGGAACCGCAGCCCCAGGCGGTACCCAGGAGGGTATGTAGATGGCACAGGGAGATTGCCTCCATATCCCTGGTGCTGGCAGAATCTGGGCCGTCGGGGCCCAGCCTTTTGCTGCGCCCCTTGCCTCTGCTCCAGTCTCCCCCTTGGAAGCCCTTGAGCCACCAACTGCATAGCCCAGACCAGAGCAGCAGGAGGGAATTGGGGTATTTGCATTGGTTTTTATTATAGGTGTGAGGCAACATCCAGGCTCAGGCTACCTGTCTTCCCTGTCCTAGCAGAGCCTCAGCTCCTTCTGAACCCCAGCGATTGCACCTCACGTGGCGGCGGGTCCCCTCCACTAGTGTCCTGTGCTCTGGTGACCTGGAGCTCTGCAGACAACCTTCCCACCAGCTGGGGGAGTCTTAGTCTCGGGGGTAGGGCTTGGGCTTGGGGCTGGCAGCCTCACCACCGGGGGTCCCCAGGACTCCCCGCTCCCCCACCAGCGTCCCCCCAGGTTCTCCGTGAGAACATCTCATGGGCCCTGAGTCCTGATATGCTGGCCACTGACCTCCACTACGGCCTGGTCCATGACGGACCCGGTGTTCTCAAGGGAAGTGAGCCGCGTGTGGGACTAAGGCCACAGTGAGCCAGTGTGGATGGGGGCGGGGGGGGGGGGGGGTGAACTTGGCCTGGGCCCTGCTGCGGGTCCGGCCCCGGAGACCTATGGCCCTCCCCGTCCCGTTCCCAAATAAAGTGGGCTCAAGAGGAAAAAAATTTTCAAATTACATAGTGACCAATTCCTAATCTCCATCCACCTGGTCCAGAGGACACGCTTCAAGATGCCGCAGGCTGGGGAGGCCTGCGTGACCCTCTGATCTGTCCGTGCCCACGTCATCTCCGGGTCCTCCCACTGTCCTTCTGATCCCCGCGCAAACACGTGGCCACCCTGCCCCTCCCCGCCCGCTTCTCCTCTCCCTTCCCTCTTTCTTTCCTCCTCCCTCCTTCCTGCTCCTGAGCGCTGAGGAAGAAAACTTCTTCTGTCTCGTTTTCCAGGACACTGGCTTATTTTACCCCCTAACTGACCCGTGCACGGAGTTCTCTTGCAAACCCCCAGACACCCTGCTGTTTCAGCTCTTCGTTTAGCTGATCATCCTTCTTACTCCTGATCCACCTGCAGCTAATTTCCTAACATTTCTTCCCGCTCTGTATTTGTTCTCATTGTCTCATTCTTTTCCCATTCCCTAGACTCCCTGGTTCATACTGATCTCTCATGGTGATTTTACCCGCTATTAAACAAGAACACTAACAAAACATTTGATTTGTCGAAAGACCCCAAACCTGTCCTTCTGACCGTAGCAGAAATGAGGCCCCTCAGACAGTGACAGCCTCTCACCAGAGCCCCCAAACTGGAAGTCCAATCACAGCCCAGGACCCGCCTGCCCTCTCTGTGTGCTCCGGAGCAGGACACGGAGGCACAGGGCATTGAGAGCGTCACTGCTTTGTTGCAGATTGTGGTACAGGTTGCATACTGTACAAGTCAGCTGGTGGAGGGAATGTGAACTGAAATTCAGCCTGTGTTCTACTTGCCAGTCTGGGTACCTGGTGTGGGTCTGCATCTGTCCAGAGGGGGTACCTGGGTCCTAATTTTACCCTGTGAGCTGGTACGGCCCCAGGTGCTCTAGAGGCTGGCATTCCCACACCAGAGTTCAGAGGCGCCTGCATTTAGAGGCGGGTTCAGCATCCCACACAGGCTGTTGGATGGCCATGGACCTGGGGAGCAGGGCTCTGTGCACACGTGAGACACCTGCAGACCAAGGCCCCCCGCAGTTAGTACCGGGGAGTACAGAGGAGGGGACGGAGGGAACCCACTGGCCCCTGGTGGGATGCACAGGGTACAGCAGAGTGTCCGGAGCACAGACAACAGAAATAGAAACAAAGCAAGGATTTACCTTCTCGGACTGCAGTGTGGCATAAATCCTGTTCACATCCTCCTCCTTGGCAGGGTGCTCCTGTAAAACACCCATCTTCCCCTCAGTGAGGGGCCCAGGCAAAACTTCACAAGGTCCCTTCCTGCTTCTGCCCTGTGTCCTGCCCCCTGCTCCCATCTCATTAGTCAGCCACCCCCCGCCCCCAACCCCTGCCTCAGCTCCGGTTCCATCCAGTTTCAGAGAGGGTCAGGCTGGCTGTGGTGCAGGAGGGAAAAGTCTCGGGAGCCAAGAGGAGGGCTCTGCACGGTTCAGACCGAGTCTTGCTCACTCAAGATTTTCGCTCTCCCCGGGGCTCTGTGGACCCGGCTGCCCGTGGGCCCCACACCGCGTTAGACTGACCAGGCAGGCTTGTGTCTCCCCAACACCCCTGCAGACTTCAGGGGAGCGGATGAGGGGAGGCATAGAGGAAGGTGGTGCCCAGCTGCCTGGACCAAGGAAGAGGTGAGGGAGGCCCAGGCGGGTGAATGGCCAGTGGGAGGAGGGGCTGTGCTGCAGCCAGAACAGGAAGTTGAGTTCAAAGGGACCTTTCAGTTCTGTGCCCTGGGAGGCCCCTTCGCCACCCGTTGCTGTCTCAGTGCCCACCTAGTAGCCTCACCTCGCACCAGGTCTCCCATAGGCACTCCTCCCCCAGTGAGGCCTCTCACCTCCCCCAGAGCCAGGCCCCCATATGGAAGCTGGCGGTCTCCAGCCCCGGAGGTGACAGCTGGCCATGTCCCTGTCCTAGAGGGGCTGCTGGCATCATTTCCCTGACATGACGATTCTGGGCTGGAGACTCCAGATCCTTGGCCTGTTGTCCCCCAACTCCCTTTCCCGGGGGTGGGTAGGGACCCGTGAGTAGCATCAGCTCACCTTGGACTGGGGGATCTCATCATAGATTCTGCCCTCTGCTGGCGGGACGTCTCTCGTCACCACGACGTAGGTGTATATTGTTTTCTTTGAGACCTCGTCTGTGTCACAAATATGCAGAGAAGCGCAGGGTGTGAGAGGTGGCTGGATTCTAGAGATGAGCTCTTGTAATGCTCTCTTTTTCAGATAAAGAAATAAAGCCCTAAAAGGTCCAATGGCTTAGCAGTCAGGGCAAGACAGTATCCTATGACGTCACTCCTATGAGGACTTTAAGATACAAAACAGATGAACACAAGGGAAGGGAAGGAAAATAATATAAAAACAGGGAGGGGGACAAAACATAAGAGACTCTTAAACATGGAGAACGAACAGAGGGTTGCTGGAGGGGTTGGGGAGGGGGAGGGGCTAAATGGGTCAGACGCTCAAGGAATCTACTCCTGAAATCATTGTTGCATGATGTGCTAACTAGCTTGGATGTACATTTTTTTTTTAATGAGAAAAAAAAAAGATCAGATGGCTCCCGGTGTCCCGGTGTCTTGAGCCGGATGCTCGGCTCCTTGGACCATCTCTCTATCCTCCAGGGGCTTCATGTGTTGTGGGGGGCACTGGCCCAGGCCTTGCTTCCCTAGGACTCCGTGGGACCCTGCCTGCTCTGGGGTCCACATTAGGCTGACGACATTCTCCTAGACCCTAGTGGGCAGCCGGAGAATTTCCATTCCCAGGGACTCCCTCCGCGTCTCCGGCACTTAGTACTGGCCGCCTTGCTGGCCGATTGTCTTTTCACGTGAAGTCTTGGTTTTTCAACTAGATTGATTGATTCTCTCTAGTTAGACACGGTATTGGACCCCCCTGGTGCAAGCCTTACTATCACCACCTCAGTGTTAGGCACAGAGAAGATAGTCTATAAACATACATTGCTGTGGGGCACCTGGGTGGCTCAGTGGGTTAAGCGTCCGACTTTCGCTCAAGTCATGATCTCACAGTTCATGAGTTCAAGCCCTGCATGGGGCTCTATGTTGTTAGCGCAGAGGCTGCCTTAGATCCTTTGTCTCCCCCTCTCTCTCTATGTGCCTCCCCTGCTCTCTCTCTTTCCCTCAAAAATAAATAAACGTTAAAAAAAAAAACATGCATTGTCACTTGATAGAGCCACCCAGTCAAACACTTACCAAGCTCCCTCTGTGCGCCAGGCTCTGTGTGAGGCCAGGGACAAAGACTGGAGAGACCAGTCCCTACCCCTGAGAATTCCTGAGCTGGTAAGGCACTCATCCAGGGTGCTCCTCCCCCTGCTCCTCCCATGGAACCTTACTTCGCGGTGAAGCTGAAAAGAGGTGGCCAGATTCCAGGGCCTTCATGCTCCAGGGCGCCAACATACCCACAAACAACAGTCTGGGCTGAGCAGCATCACCAGGATCTGGCGCTCCAGAGCTAAGTCCGGTCTCAGACCCTGCCTCAGATTTCACTAGTGAACCAGACCGAGTACTCTCTCTCATCTCCTCGGTGGCGGGAAAGAGAGGCACTTCTCCTTTCCCAAGAGTGAACTTTGGGGAACCCCGAAGTTTGCCTGTGGTCCGAGTCAGCTCATAGAGCGTCTGCCCATCACACAGCCACATGACACAAACCTCTCTGTACCAACCCCGGGCCGCCAGCTGTGAGAACAGTCCTGATGTTTACCGAGGACTCACGATGTACCAGGCTCCAGGCCAAGTACCTCATGCAGGTGACTCCCTTTCGTCCACTTGGTAAGTGTGCGGCACACTGCGTTGCTATGCATATTTTACCACTAAGGAAACTGAGGCTCACGGTGAGAAATAACCCGTAACTGATCAATGACCAAGCTGGGACCTTCCGCCCAGACTCCCTGCAAAGCGTAAGCTGAGTCTTAACCAATCTGCCATGAACTCCTCTCTCCCAGATGTCATCCGGGGGAACCGCGTGGCTGAGAACTTACCAGAGTCCTTACTGGAGGTCTTCAGGAAGGAACCTAAGGAATCAGACCCAAAAGAGAGTGAGAGAACACGGAGGCAGAGGTGAGGCCGCCCTGCATCAGGCTTGTTCTTAGAACTGGTGGGAAAGGACAGTTTTGGGAGGTGGTGGGTTGGGAGGAGTAGGAGGGTATAATGATCTGGGGCCTTAAGATCCGGAGTTCTGAATTGTGAAAGGCACAATGTCAGAGGCTCCAGAAGGACCCAGAGGGATCTAGTGATGACCGTGGAATGCAAAGTTGGTACATGTCCCTCAATGACTCTCCCAAGGTCATAGTCAAAATGCAGTGGAATTGAAAGTGACTCTGGAAACCCTCTAGGTCAAACCTCATTTCACAAGTGAGAGCACTGAGCCAGAGAGGTAAAGACACATGTCCTGTGAAGCACAGCTTCTTAACGGCAGTACTAAACTCAAACCCAAATTCTGGGGCACCAGAACCGACGACCTCAGGAGCACATTCTGAAGCCCACTCAGGGCACTGTCATCCAGAACGAGGGGCCGTCACTCTGAGGCGGTGGGTGGGGGTCACAGGAAGGCGGTCCCTGGGACAAAGGACCTCTCCACACCACCTTGGATCAATGACTTTAGTCCCAGCAAGAAGAAGGGTGCGTTTCCACATTTTATCTTCTGGAAAAAGCCTACCTTGTCCTCTTTTGCACAAAAGCCACAGAAGTACCGAAGGCACGATGAGAATTAACAGAAAGAGCACGGCCAGCCCGCTCAGCAGCCCGGTGTGGCGGGGGTGCAGGCCCGCTGCAGGGTCTGGAACCAGAAGACACAGGGAGACGTGGCTCTCAGGAAGCAGGCCCATGGGCTTGTCCACCCTCAGAGGCACTCTCAAAAGCGGGGTCCCCTCCCAGGGGGTGCCAGCGTTCCAAGGGAAGCTGTGCTTTCTGCTATTAAAGGTCGAGATTAGACACGGAATCAGAAGGCCACGAAGAAGCTTCCCAGAACACGCCAAATGCCTGGCTTATCTCAGATGGCTTTGGACTCTTTGCCAGGCCCTCCTGGGAGGAGACGCCGCTGGGGACCGGGCCTGGCACGAGGGAGGGACAGACCGCCGGGAGATTAAGTGGAGCCGGACGTTACCGGTTACCTGCACAGAGCTGCCAGGCGGGCACGGAGTCGGAGCTGTTGCTCACAGGGTTCCAGGCTGTACACGTGTACGTCAGCTCCTGGCTGTCCGGGGTCTGGAAGATTCGGATGACACTACCCTCTTCCCCCAGGGGGCTCCAACTGTAGGTGACATCCTTTTCTTCCTTTTCCACAGAGCACGTCAGTGTGACATTACAGGTGCTGTTCACAGATGTCATTGAACTCCGAGTAATTGTTGGCTTTCCAAGTCGACCTAGGAGGGGGAGACGCATGTGTCCATGGGGCTGGCCACCAGCCTGTGAGAGCCAATGGTGAGATCTTCAAAATTAAAAAAAAAATTTTTTTTAATGTTTATTTAATTTTGAGAGAAAGAGAGTGGGAACTGGGGAGGGGCAGAGAGAGGGAGACACAGAATCCGAAGCAGGCTCCAGGCTCTGGGTTGTCAGCACAGAGCCCAACACAGGGCTCGAACTCATGGACTGTGAGATCATGACCTGAGCTGAAGTCGGATGCTTCACCAACTGAGCCATGTAGGCACCCCCAGAAATATTGTCAAGAGGGCAGTTCAACAGAGCCATCATGAAAAATTAAATTATAAAACCTTACAATGAGATACATTATATTAAAAAAAACTAATACATAGCCAAAACTCACCACTTTCTATTTTTTTTGATGATTTACGATTATCTACGCTCTAAAAGTTATTTATATCTATCTTCTCTGTCTTTTGTAATGCTTTAAAAGGTCTTCCCAATTCTGCCTGTCTTAAAATGAGCCACGGACATTGGAAGCTGCAGAAACTGGCCCAAGGTTACAACCTTGGGGTGGACCGACGGCATTGCTGATGGTCACTCTGGACTGAAGAAAACAGTGGGAGCGGGCTGGTGGGGGTGGAGGAGAGGGGAAAGTGGCTGATGGGCATTGAGGAGGGCACTTGTTTGGATGAGCACTGGGTGTTGTATGGAAACCAATTTGACGATAAGTTATATTTTTTAAAAAAACAGTGGGAGAAAGATTACTAAAGCAGATTAAACTGAAAAATTTCTACAGCCGTTACATTGGGAATAGCATCAAAAAGCTAGGAAGTATTCTTCCAGCATCTGAAAACCATTATTCAGTTCGGAAGTTGTTCGCATTGAACAACTGTTTGAAATCTGAAATCTGTTTGTTGAATCGCTTTTTCCTTATCAGTTAACATAACAAAAAAATCAACTAGTATTCACGTTGGCTTCTTCATCGAGTGCAACGTAGGTTGGGTGGTATAAATGTGCAGCAAAAATCAGTGAAAGTATTCTGCAAATATGATTGGCTCTAAGGGATTGACAATGAAGACTATTGTATATTTTATTATCATTTATGAAACTGTGTGTCGCACATCCTTTATGTCAATAAAATCTCTGCCCGCCTAGACACACATGTGGTCGAGGACATGTTGAACATTGATCAGCATCCCGGGCATGAAACACATGAAACAATCTTTAAAAACATTTTTTGGGGTGCACCTGGGTGGCTCAGTCTGTTAAGCAATCGACTCTTGATTTCGGCACAGGTCATGATCCCACAGTTTGTGGGACTGAGCCCCAGGGCAGGCTCCGTGCTGACAGTGAGGAGCCTGCTTGGGATTCTCTCTCTCTCTCTCTCTCTCTCTCTCTCTCTCTCTCTCCCTCTCCCACTCCCACTTGCTCTCTCTCAAATGAAATAAATATTTAAAGAGGTTTTTTTCACTCTGTTTTCCAGTGTATTTTCATTAAGCTGTTTTGCTTTGTTCTGAAGTGTCCATGGTGAAAAGTTACAATCTCTTTAAAAAGCTCATTTTAAAAAATGTTTTTACTGAAGCAATCAAAAGGTGACCTGTACACGTCGCCGGCTAGTAAAGGGTTAACAGAAGAACGATTATATTTAGCGCGGAGTAAGAGCTATCTGAGGCCCCCAGAAGGAGGGGGAAGGTCTTCTCTTGGAGCCCCGGATAAGATGCCTGCATGCAGAGTTGGTAAATTTAGTTCATTCCTGGCCAAGCTGTGGTGCTGGGGTTTTTCCTTCCACCATCGCCACATGGGAAGGGTTCAGAAGGAATGGAATGTAGCTTTCTAACTCGTGTGGTGCTTCTAGAGTTGTCTGTGCATGTGAGGGAGTAGAATGTGGGAAGTAAGAAGCTGTAGGGTTTCTTCTTCCAACTTCACCAGAAATCCTGGTCCTAAGCATCTCTTAGAGGGATCTATTCCAGACCAGAATTTGTGATGACTTGTGAAAAAACTCCCAGCAAGTTTGAAGTAACCTTGATGAGTTATAAAGGTGATAGATACAGACGTATATAGCAAAAAAACAAAACAAAACAAAACAAAAAACAAAAAATAAAAAAACCCCAAGCCAGTGTGTGTGTGTGTGTGTGTGTGTGTGTGTGTGTGTGTTTCTTTAGAAACTTGATTTACAAGAATGTTTAAGTCTCTGCTTGGTATTTACTTATTTTTAGAAAGACTTTTTTTTTTTTTTTGCTGGGTGTGGGGTGATAGTGATAAAGAATCAGAACTTATGTCGTTTTTCTCAGTAGGAACAGAGATGTTACCAGAACCAAGTTTCTGGGCAGAGAAGGTCAGAGCTGTGGTTGAGAGTGGGAAGCCACCAGACACCTGTGACGACCAGGCTCCATGCTTTCCAGAGCGGGGACACATACAGCTTCGCTGAGTCTTAGCTCTGCCACTTACAGCACGAGGATCCTTTTCTCCTGCCAGCGTTGTGGTGAGGACTAAATGAGCTATTGTATATAAAGAACACTCTAGGGGCGCCTGGGTGTCTCATCGGTTAAGCGACCGACCTCGGCTCAGGTCATGATCTCATGCTTCATGGGTTTGAGCCCCGCATTTGGTTCTGTGCTGGCAGCTCCGAGCCTGGAGCCTGTTTCAGATTCTGTGTGTGTGTCTCTCTCTCTGCCCCTCCCTTGTTCACACTCTGTCTCTCTGTCTCAAAAATAAATAAACATTAAAAAAAAAACTCTAACACCCATCTGTCTACCTATTTACTTATTATCTATCTATCCATCATATCTATCTGCTTGCCTATCTATCTCTATCTATCATCTATCTATCTACCCATCCATCATATCTATCTGCCTATCTAGCTAGCTACATTAATTACCTATGGTAAAGACAAACTAGCAACAATGACTGCCTTGGAGAAAGGAGAGCAGCAATGCACTGTACTGCATTTTTCTCGGTGCACATACTGCCTAAATATGTGTCATCTCTCTATATTTTTAAAAATTAGGTTGTAGAATGCCAGACACAGAGAGTTCAATAAATGTCAGTTCCCTTCTCTTTATCTGCTCAACTAACTCCCTAAAAGGTACAGATGTTACTAGGTGGGCGATCTGGCTTCCTCTGAGACTTTCCCGTGGTCTATCTTAACTGCAGATTGCGTAACACCTCCCGAAGACTGAGTGGGTAAAACCAAAAATTATAAAAAGATGAAAACAAACACCTTGAAATTGAACACCTTCCTTATCTTCTCAACCAAAGTTCTTGAATGAGCCAGATATTTTCTGAAGGGTCCACAGCTGGGTCCTTGGCCTGTGTCACTCACGCCTGGTCCAGAGCCGCTTTATCTAGGAAGCCCTTCATAATTAGGATTTAAATAAGGACTAGGGGCACCTGGGCAGCTCAGTCGGTTGAGCGTCCGGCTTCAGCTCAGGTCATGATCTCACAGTTCGTGGGTTCCAGCCCCACATTGGGCTCTGTGCTGGCAGCTCAGAGCCTGGAGCCTGCTTCCGATTCTGTGTCTCCCTCTTTCTCTGCCCCTCCCCTGCTCATGATCTGTCTCTCAAAATAAATACATGTTAAAAAAATTAAAAATAAATAAATAAATAAAATAAGGACTAAGGGATAAAAAGTTAATGATGACTACTAGTTATTAGGCATCAGCTGTAAGGCGTGCCCTGTCCTCGGAGCTTACCTAATGCTTTCTCACTTAATCACAACTATTATAATCTACATTCTACAGATGAGGAAATTTAAGCCCAGAGAGGGTAAACAACTTGCCTAAAGTCACACAACTGGCAAGAGATTTAATTTCAGCATTAATTCCCTTCCCACCATGCCTTCCACCCAGATAGAATCTGATTCAGTCATGCTATATTAATTGAGCACTTATAATTGTCAGGCACTGTGTTGGGACCTGGGACTTATTAGGGTTCATTCATTCTTTCATTGAACAAATACTTCTGGAGCACCCACCGTGTGCCCGGCAGGGTAGGTGCTAGGGGTACAAGGATGAACTTCCTATACAAAGTCCCTGCCTTTATGGGATTTGAATTTCGTGGTTTAACTATATACCTGAACTGTGTCATCACAATGTGGCTGAGCCACGTGTCTGTGTTTCTGCTGTGAGCAGGTGGATGGTAAAATCCTTGAGACGTGGCTCAAGTACTGTCCGTGCTAGAAACTACTGTGGCCCAAGAGAAGCAAAACGTGAACCACGTCTGTGATTAAAATGTTTCTAATAGTCACATTAATAGTGAAAATAAATTTTAGTAATTTTAGTAATGTATTTTCCTTAACCTGATATGGCCAAAATGTTATCTTAACCTCTAACCAACATAAAAATTATTAATGAGGTATTTTAGGTTCTTTTTTTGGGGCTAAGACTTTGAAATCTGGTGTGCATTTTACACTTTACAGTACATCTCACTTTGGGCTCACCATATTTCTTTTTTTTTTTTAACATTTGTTTCTTTTTGAGAGACAAAGAGAGATAGATTATGAGCAGGGGAGGGGCAGAGAGAGAGGGAGACACAGAATCGGAAGCAGGCTCCAGGCTCTGAGGTGCAGCACAGAGCTCGACAAGGAGCTTGAACCCAGGAACTGTGAGATCATGACCTGAGCTGAAGCCGGAGCCACCGAGGCACCCCGCTCACCACATTTCAAATACTCAAGGACCACAGGGACCACACCAGGAGTGAACCCTGATATAAACTTCGGACACTTGGGTGGTGATGATGACTCTGTACATTTTCACTGTGACAAATGCACTGGGAAATGCTGATCATGGGGGAGGTCATGCGTGTGCGCCGGGGGGGTGGGGGAGGGGGGAGGTCACACGTGTGTGCCAGGAGGGCAAGGTGCATATGGAAACTCCCAGTACTTCCTACTCAATTCTTCTCTGAACCTTAAGCTGCTTTACAAATAGAGCTATTTACAAGGGGGAAAAGTCCGGGAGACGGATAATGATGGTGCTTGTACGGCACCGCGAGTGTCCGTAATGTCACGGAACCGTACACTTAAACATGGTTCAAGTGTTAAATGTTATGTATATTTTATCACAATAAAATTTTTTTAATGTTTATTTTGGAGAGACAGTGAAAGAAAGACAGAGCACCAGCAGGCGAGGGGAAGAGAGAGAGGGACACAGAATCCGAAGCAGGATCCAGGCTCTGAGCCGTGAGCACAGAGCCCAATGTGGGGCTTGAACTCAGGAGCTGTGAGATCATGACCTGAGCCGAAGTCTGACACTTAACCTACAGAGCCACCCGCGCGCCCCCCATATCACAGTAAACATTTTTTAAAGAAAAAAAAATAGATTTACCCTATGTTTTCATTCTTGCGCATTTATCCTGGAAAAAGAAAAACCTTGTTTCATGCAGACACTTGTACATGAACGTGCCGGGGCGCCTTAGGTGTAATCGCTCCGAAGTGGAAACAACTAAAATACCCCTTGATCGACTGAAGGAATGGCGAAACGAACTAGTACATCTATACAGGGAAATCCTATCCAGCAGTAAAAAGATATAAACTATCGACACTTGCAATAATTAGGATGACTGGCGAATAAACTATGCTGAGTTAAAATACAGTCTCAAAAGCACTCACGCAGCACGAGTTCAGCTCTGTAACATTCGTGAAACCACGCAATGACAGATACGAGGAAGGGACTGGCGTCTTCCAGGCGCTGGCCAGGGAGTGGGTGACTGGGGAGGACGAGGGAGTGTCACTGCGGTGGCACAGTTACGTATCTTGATTGTGGCAGTGGCTACACTGCGGGAACTACACGTATACTCACACATAAACACCATCTGAATAGGCTCCCTGGATACACGTTGTCAGGTTCCTGGTTTTGATATTGTACTATCCCTGCATAAGATGTACCGTTAGGAGCGCAGGGTGAAGTGTGCACAGAGCCTTCCTGTACAGTTCATCACATCTCTCTATGTATCTACACTTATTATAAAATAAAAAGTGGTTTTTTTTTAAAGTACTTTCCAGCATTTAACTTTGGCTCAGGTCATAACCTCATGGCTCGTGAGTTCGAGCCCCACATCAGGCTCGCTGCTGTCATCACAGAACCTGCTTAGGATCCTCTCTGTCTCTCTTGGCCCCTCTCCCCACCTCAAAAGTAAACATTAGAAAGAAAAGTACTTTCCATACATTACCTCCCTTGATCCTCTTGGTGACTATGGGAAGCGAAGAGTATGATTATTCACATTTTATAGGAAAGAAAATCCAGGCCCTGGGACAAACTGCTGATTGAAGACGACACAGCTAGAAACAAGAAAATCACCTCCTCTTTATAGGCATTGATGTATTTATGTAAGTATTTATAACTGCAAAAAGATTTAGGGAAGCCAATTGGCAGAAATAAAGGTGTCCTGTAGACAATGAATTTGCAAAACAAAACAAGCCTGCCGGCCTCCCTCAACTTACGGTAGACCTGAAGGTTGTAGCGCCTGGTGAGGGTTGTTTCTGAGGTCTGCATATTGATGTCAGCTCTGTAGATGCCTGAATCTTCCATCCTGAGCTTACTGATCTCCAAGTTGTAGTTCTGACGTGAGACATTTATTCGGTCATTATAATTCTGGTGGGTCACAGTAACTTTGGGTGCTGTTCCTGGTTCTCCTGGTGTCACAAAAGCAACAGACGTTTCTGAATTCCAGGCAATGTTGATAACTTGCTGTGGTTCTTTGATACCCAGGGGGAAGGTGACTGACGCCCCCAGAATTCCAGTCACAGGCAGGGTGGCTGTGTCACTTCCAGCTGCTTCCAGACCTGGGGACATAAAAAGAAAACTATAGCCAACGGACTGTTGCACCTTTGAGAGCGCCCTTTCTCCCCAGGCTTGACCCTCCCTGAGGATCTGCCCCAGATACAGCTCCTGGAAGTTTTTCTTTTTCTTTTTTTAAGGTCTTCTACTCTGCATATAATGTTATGTTGGCTAAATCTGCTAAAGGATTCTTACTCAAAAACTAAGTTTTCCAGTGAGTTCAAGGGATCTATTTCATTAAAAACATTGCCTAGACTTACAGACCCAAATCTCTAAGAGATCTGAAGGATGAAGACCATAAATGTCCATAAGGTTCAAAAATTAAAACTTTCTTTCCCGAGGCCATACTGCCAAGTGATGGAAGAGCTGACACGAGAGCCTGGCTGTGTGATCTTTGCAAAAATAGTTACATTTGGGCCTTTATTCTGGGAAGATACTGGCAGAGAGGGCTTGAGGAGGTCCGGAGTAAATACGCCCCGGGTTGGTTTGGGGAGGTCTGTCTTGTTCACTACGACATCTCCAGTCTCTGGACGAGTACATGGCTTGTGGCGGGTGCTTAGTAAACATTTGTGGAATGAATTAGTAAATGGAATTCGCCTCTGTGTTGCCTGGAATCTCTTGGAACAACTTCTGAAGTAAGCAACCTTCATTTCTTCATTCACACATTGATGAATGAATGCATGTATTTACTCGAAGTCAGTTTTATTCCAGACACTACAGCAGGTATTTATTAAATTTTTTTAAATGTTTTATTTATTTTTAAGAGAGAGAGAGAGAGAGAGAGAGAGATCATGAGCAGGGGAGGGTCAGAGAAAGAGGGAGACACAGAATCTGAAGACAGGCTCCAGGCTCTGAGCTGTCAGCCCAGAGTCTGACGTAGGACTCGAACCCATGAACCATGAGATCATGTCCTGAGCCAAAGCCAGACGCTCAACTGACTAAGCCACCAGGCCCCCCATACAGCAGGTATTTATTTATAAAATTTACAATACAAATGTTTGCTGAACACAATGTAAGGAGCTGGGGGATACAGTGGTGAGTAAAAATTGATAAATTTCCGCTCTTTTTACAGTTAAAGGAAGAGATCAGTGTTGATCAGAGACCCACAGATGCTCAGATACAAAATATTTAGTTGGCTCTTGAACTATACAGATTCGAGCTGTGAGGGTCTGCTTATACATGGACTCTTTCCATAAATACACTCCAGTCCTATCAATGTATTTTCTCTTCTTTATGATTTTCCTTTTTTTCTGTTTCTTTAGAGAAAGAGAGCATGAGTTGGGAGAGAGGCAGAAAGAGAGAGAATCAGGGCTCCCTCCCAGAACCCTGGGATCATGCCTTGAGCTGGAAGTAAGAGTTGGACGCTCAGCCAGCAGAGCCACCCAGGTGCCTCAACCTTGAAATTCTGAATATGATTTGAGACATTTCCATGTTGCGCTGGGTTCTGCACATGGGGCCAGGTATCCCGTGGCTTCTGAGGCTTTTTAAAAGTCAAGCCCTAGCACCTCAGTGTTGGTCTGCAGATTCCAGGTACATGTGAGGACAGGATGTGGTTTCTCTCTTCAAACCCCAGCAAGTGTGTAGGCAGTTGGTGAAGACGAGCCAGTACTAGAGTTCACGGTAATTGTGGCACCACAGAGTGGAGGGTGTGTGAAGCTGCTTTTCAGATAGGTTTCTCCCCCAGAGCAAGTCGCTCCGGAAGTGACGCGGGTGCATCACGTGGTGATGAGGCAGTCACCCTGGGGGGTGGGCGGGGCTAGGGGAAGTCCTGCCACCGCTCTGGCTGGTAGTGTTGGTGAGAATCTTGGGCTCGTTGATGAAAGGTCAAGGGCCTACACATGCACAAGATGCGGCCTCGGTCACCTTCAGGCCCTGCAGCTGTGGTCTGACGGAGGTGGCTGCGGCACACAGCAGAGTGGAAAGACAAGGAGACCGAAGATGCAGGCGCTAGCACTTCTGCTTATCAGCTGCGCAGCCTTCATAAAGTCACAAAACCTTTCTGCCTCTCAGTTGCTTCATCCGTAGAATGGAAATAATAACCATAAAATTTGTTCTACCTAATTAGTGATCAGCAAACCGTATAACATGCATGGAATGTTTTGTAACCGTCATGGCACAAAAAGTGTGAGTTGCTTCTGAGGCTGATAGTGATAATGATGAGGATGGTTCTTGTCCTCGTCACTTTCTTCAGCGCCTTCCTAATTGGTAGATACTATTTAGGGCTTCGTAGGCCACCCCTATGCTGTTCCTGATGGGACCAGGACCATACAGAAGAAGGTATCAAGAGCCATTCGTTATTAAGGGCTAATTCAAGTAAAGCCCAGAGAGATTAGTTTTAGGTACACTCCACTTGATGGACTTTATGTTTCTCTTAAGACTTCAGGTTTTTAAAAAGAATCTCCCTATCAGGCTACCCCAATATTTATTTTGCTGGGTGTTGTAGAGACTCAAACATTATATAGCATTGGAGGGGACTTAAGGAAAATCCCAGTTTCAGAGAGAACTTGTGGTATAACATGTCTTGAAGACTTACCATGTAATGCCCTAGGCAAGTCTCTGACCAAGACAGGTTCTCTCCCCGCCCCCCCTTTGTTTTTTTAGGAATTTCTTAACTGCTTAGGAAATAAGACACACAGATACACATAACTCTCCTTTGAAAAATGAGGTAGTAAATTGCAAATTCAAGTGAATGGTAGAGACAGTTATTACGGTAGGAATCCAAAGAAAGGAGAGAGCCCTTCTTTGAGCTAGAGAGGTTAGGGAAAACCTTTTAGAGAAAGTAGAATTTGAGGAGGACTTTGAAAGAGGAATAGAATTTTACTGACTAGAAAAGGGAAGGATGAGTGTCTCAGGTTTTCAGGTCCTGAATAAAAGTTCTGAAGCAGAAAACATAGGTGTGGGTTGCATGAATATGGATTTGCATAACGGAGTAGAAAGAGATCAGGTGGAGATATATATCTGGTTAAATATGAGGCAGCCTTGAGTTTGAGATCTACACCACAGAAGGGAACTATCAAAGTTTTGGAAGATGAAGATTAAAATGATATATTTGGGTCCTAGTACTACAGCAATGATGTGTAGGAAGAATGAAAGGAAAGAGAAGCTGGGCTTGAGAACTGTTTTGGAGGTCATTGTAGCCATCTGCATTTGAACCAAAGAATGAAAATGCAAATGGGAAGGAAGTGCTGAATTAAAGAGACGGTGCAAAAAAGGCCAGGAATGAGGAGGAATCCAAGAGAATTCGATTGCCCAACTATATATGTTGGTCATCTACTTTGTGTCGGTGAAAACCGATAGTTACTGGAACACTGGCTGAGCTTATGCTGGAAAAAAAGTCCAAAGGAGAAAACAGATTTAGTGCTAGAAATATTGAATTTGAGATGATGGCGGACCATGTCAGTAAGTAGTTGGAAGGATGGATGATAAGGAAAGAGAATGGGCTCAAAATATTGCTTGGGAGCTATGGCAGAATCTGCCAGTTATTTCCAATATTTGTTCTCGTCTTCATTCTTTATACGAGAATGCCTAATTCTTAGTAGGGCATATGGTCATTCAGAATAAAAACTACATTGCCCAGCTCTCCAGTAGCTAACTTTGATCAAATGACTAAGTTCAGGTCAAGGGGATGAAAGTGAAAGTGTTTTGTATGACTTCTGTGTCTTTAAGAAGAGGGCACTTTGTTTTCTTCATCTCTTCCTAGCTTCTTGTAGGCTGGGATGCTATGATAGCTGGATCTTAGACACACATTTGGTATCAAGAAGAGAGAGCCAGGACACCTGGGTAGCTCAGTCGGTTAAGCGTCTGGCTTCAGGTCAGGTCATGATCTCACAGTCCGTGGGTTCGAGCCTCATGTTGGGCTCTGTGCTGGCAGCTCAGAGCCTGGAGCCTGCTTCTGATTCTGTGTGTCCCTCTCTCTCTGCCCCTTCCCTGCTCATGATCTCTCTCTGTCTCTCAAAAGTAAATAAATGTTAAAAAATATTTTTTAAAAAAAAGGAAAACAAAGAAGAGAAAGCCAAGTACTGAGTACTGTGGAGTAGGAAGACTGAAAAAGTGTTTATCCCTCATGACCTTGTCAATTATTCAATCAGAATATGTCACCTCCAGACATATTCATACGAGCAAGAAATAAATTTCTTTTTTTAGGCTACTCTTATTTTTGAGAACTGTCAGTTTGCCATTAAATGGAAATCTATGTGGTTTAGGAATCATCCACAAAGAGGAGGTGATGTAAGGAGAGGGGAGCCATTCAGGAAGAGTAAGTCTGAAGGCCAAGACTGCTTTATGAACAGTGCTCATGGTCATCGAGGAGGCACTATCAAACAAAAATAAATAGACCGAATGGTATAAGAGATACCAATACTGGATAATATCATGGAACCCAAGAGGAGAGAGAGTTTCAAGAACAGATGTTTAGTGATTCAGAGTGATCAAGTGGAATAAAGACCGAAAATGGACTCTCGGTTTGTCCATTAGGAGGTCATTGATGGCCTTTGAGAATGTAGTGCAAGTAAGATGATTCAAATGGAGGCCAGAGTCTAGAGGACTGAGAATAGAATAAGCAGTAAGAAGTAGAAAACCTTGATAGTGGAAAAAAGAGGATAAAATAGAATGGTAGCTGAACAGGTAAAACTAATTTATTTTATTTTGTCTTAAAATAGAAGAGGTGTCTACATATATGTGGTCAATTAATTTAGGACAAAGAAACCAAAGACATATAAGACAGACAGGACAGTCTCTTCAATAAATGATGCTGAGAAAACTGAAAAGCCACATACAAAAGAATGAAACTAGACCACTATTTTATACCATAGAGATGAACTCAAAATGGATTGACTTTTTTTTTTTTAATGTTTTATTTATTTTGGGTACAGAGAGAGATAGAGCATGAGAGGGGGAGGGGCAGAGAGAGAGGGAGACACAGAATCTGAAGCAGGCTCCAGGCTCTGAGCTTGCTGTCTGCACAGAGCCTGACGCAGGGCTCAAACCCACAAACGTGAGATCTGACCTGAGCCGAAGCTGGCCGCTCAACCGACTGAGCCACCCAGGCGCCCCTGGATTGACGTTTTGAATGTAAAACCTGAAACCATAAAACTCCTAGAAGAAAACATCAGCCTGAGTGATGCATTTGTGGATGTGACACCAAAGGCAAAGGAAACAAAAGGAAAAATAAACAAATGGGACTACATAGAATTAAAAAGCTTCTGCACAGTGAAGGAAACCATCATCAAAACACAAAGGGAACCCACTGAATGCAAAATATTTACAAATAATATATCTCATAAGGGGTTAATATCCAGTTTATATTAAGAACGCATACAACCCAACAATGAAAAAAACCAAAGAACCTGACTTAAAAATGGTCAGTTGATCTGAATAAACACTTTTCCAAAGATGATATAGATATAACCATAGGTACATGAAAAATTGTTCAACATCACAAATCATCAGGGAAGAGCAAATCGAAACCACACCTTTTAAAGTGGCTATTATCAAAAAGACAAGAAACAACACATGTTGAAAAGGAAGAGGAGGAAAGGGAACCCTCATACACTGTTGGGAAATGTAAACTGGTGCAGCCACTATGGAAAACAGTATGGAGATTCCTCAAGAAATTAAGAATAGAACTACCATATAATTCAGCTATTCCACTTCTGGGTATTAACTGATAAATATGAAAACAGTAATTCAAAAAGATATATACATCCTTATGTTCATTGCAGCCTTATTTACAATAGCCACGATAGGGAAATAATCTAACTGTCCATCAATGGATGAATGGTGATGGAATACTACTCAGGCATAAACAAGAATGAAATCTTGCTATCTGCAGTGGACGGACCTTGAAGGTATTATGCTAAGTGAAATAAGTCAGAGAAAGACAAATACCATATGATTGCACTCATATGCAGAATCTAAAATACTAACAAACTACAAAAACAAACTCATCAATACAGAGAACAGATTGATGGTTAAAAGAGAGGGTTGAAAGGTGGGCAAAATGGGTGAAGGTCAACCACATGGTTGGTGGTGGTGATCACTTTGTAGGGCATACAGATGTCAAATATAGTGTTGTACACTTGGAACTTATATAATGTTATATACCAATTTTACTTAAAAAATTAAAAAAGACAGAAGAGATTAGTTGGGGGAGGTGGTAGAGAAGAAGACCACATAGGGATTTATCTGATCAGCCCCACTCTACGTTGGGTGTTCTTACTCATGGGCTCTCTGAAGCTCTGTGTTTTTCCTTCATGGTATGTGCCATGTTATGTGGTAGTCGTGAACTTGTGTGTGTTTCTGGACCCTGTGAATGACTTGAGTCGAGGGACTTTACCTTCGAATCCCCAGACCCAGGACAATGCAGATACACAGACCACTAACACTTGCTGTTGAACAAAAGGTGAAGGGGAAATGGTGGGCAGTGGAAACACAAAGGGTTTCGATCAGAAGAGGATCATACCTTAGTGTGAAGTGGAAAAAGGAGATGATACCTGAAAAAACGGGGTATTTCGAGGTGTTGTTGTAGGTGCAGGGGTAGAAGAAAGGCTGCTTGGTGTGGTGGAGGGAACACAGGTTTCAACCAGGTGGGCTTATATTCAAGTTCAATCCCCGACATTGACTGAGGCCCTTTTCTTAGTTTACCTAAGGGATGGGATGTAATAATACCCACCTCGCAGAACTGTTTGGGGGCACCTACAGGTGCTTGATACATAGCAGATATTTTGGAGTAGAGAGGATAAAAGAGAAGATAGTCATGCTTGTATCTCTTTAGTAATATAGCAGGTATGGCTTTCTGCTAAGAGTAAAGACAGGAAGATGGGACTAGCTAGGAAGTGCAAAGATTGGTAGCACAGGTGTTGAATCCAGGTCTATCTGAACTGAGCTGTGCTATTTTGAGAAAATTATTGAAATTTTCTGATCCTTAGTTTTCTCACCTCTAAAATGTGGATAAGTAATTTTTTAATTTTTTTAATGTTTATTTATTTTTGAGAGAGAGACAGAGTATGAGCAGGGGAGGGACAGAGGGAGAGGGAGACACAGAATCTGAAGCAGGCTCCAGGCTCTGCCCTGTCAGCACAGAGCCTAATGTGAGGCTCAAATTCTGAACCATGAGATCATGACCTGAGCAGAAGTTGGATGCTTAACTTACCGAGCCACCCAGGCACCCCTAAAATGTGGATAATTGTTAAATGCACTTGTGAAGATGTGCACTTTGTTCAACTCCTGGGACATATAAATGGTAGTTGCCATTATTATTTTGACAAATGTAAAAATTTCAAGCAAGTGCTACTATAAGGAACATCCTAGAGTCAACAAGACATTGAGAAAGAGGATAAAGGGGTTGCTGAGCAGCCTTGGGAGGCCAGTGAAAAAGAGGTGAACTGTATTTACAACACCTCCAAATAAGTGTGATTTCCTGACTTCATACACCAGACCACAGAATGGAGAGGAGAGCAGAGCAGTACTATAGAAGAAGCGAAAGCAAGAAAAGGCTCGAACCCCAGGGTGTGGGGTGTGGGCTTGGATGTTCACTTAGTGAAGAAAACCCAGAGTGATTGAGCCTAGAGTCCTGGACAGTCATGAGACCTTGGGAAAGTTAACAACTTCTCTGTGCTTCAGTTTTATCAGTTTTAAAATGAAGCCACTAGTAGCATTTAGCCCATAGAAGTATTATAAGGGTTAAATGAGTTAATGTTTGGAAATTTCTTAGAACAATGCTTGGCATATACTAGGCACTTCTGTGTGTTTGTTATATAAAACAAAGACCTGTGGTTACAGGGATGACAATAGCCCAGGCGACTCCAAAGGGAAAAGAAGACACGTGGAGGGGGCCAGCACAGAGTTGCTACCTAGAGCAGAGATGAGGAGGAGGGTGCTGTTGCTTAACACCCACGTGAGCGCCCTGGCTTCTTCAGATCCTTCAGATAAGTATTTCTTGGGCTTTTCGGGGGCACAACTAACCATCCCCTCCTCTCCTCCCACTCACGGCCTCTCCTAGGTCAATAAGTTGGGGGAGCACCTTCCTGATTTTGCAGACCCGGAAGGGTGGCTGGAGGGAGCGGCCCCCTGCAGCGCCAGGAAGAGAGTGTGTTCCGGCAGGTTACACTGAGTCAAGGGAAGTCGAGACCAAAGAGGGAGCAAAGGGTTGAGCAGCCAGTTTTGTGTCCTTCTCTGTGAAGGTGGACGGTCCTTGGTCATGAGGTTTTAAGAAAAGGAACCAACACCCCTTCCCCAATACTATACTATTGTCTGCTGGATTCTTTTTACTTTCTGTCGTCTTTGACATATGGGTTGACTTGATCCATTTCTTCAACACAATCAAAAACAAACACGCACACAGATTCTCAAACCCGAGGTGGAATCCTGGACAGCCATTGTTCTGTCACCACTTCTCTCTACTGGCATATAAGCAAAACTTGAGTATAATGAAGAAAATATGGGTACCTAGTGTCACCAACATCAGTCCCCCAACTGATGCTCAGACCTCTTTCTTTTTTAGCTTCCACGTAGGTAAGCCTAGTAATCCCAAGCGCGAAGGTTCATTCTTCTTTTAGATTCAGGACACAAAACGTTTGATTCAGGAAACATTTGAAGAGCTGAGTGGCCTAGCGCTGAAGCGTGGAGCTCCCACTGTGAAGGTACTCTGGCTGCTTGGTCAGTCACCACGCTGATCTCCAGGCCTGCTTCAGCACACCAGGCTGCCTCCTATTAGTCTTAAGTAAGTACACAGATGCAGCTTCCCAGGTGCTATTTGGAAACTACACTTTTGAGCTAATACCTTTTTAAACATTTTTTTGTTTTTTATTTATTTTTGAGAGACAGAGAGAGACAGCGCGAGTAGGGGCGGGTCATAGAGAGAGGGAAACACAGAATCTGAGGCAGGCTCCAGGGTCTGAGCTAGAAGTCAGCACAGAGCTCGAGGCGGGGCTCGAACCCATGAGCCGTGAGATCATGACCTGAGCCGAAGCCGGACGCTTAACCGACTGAGCCACCAGGTGCCCCTAAGCTGGTATCTTGATATCCAGTTTCCCCCATACATATTTTTTCTTTTCTATAACTGGGCGAATGCTTTTGAAGTCTTCCTGATTGTGGTAATAGTCTGCTCAAACCTCTTTTTAGAACAGAGGCTTTATCTTTATCTCAAAGGTCCCTCTCGACAAGGACGCTGGACTAGTGACAAGTGGGATCTCACCAGGACTCTCCAGCCGTGATATCCTGTGTCTAACCCCCAGGATGATAGTTCGGACTTATCTGTGGATAGATAGATATCCAGTGGGTCTGATACTCACCTCTTAGATTTCTAGCTATCAACTTCTGGAATGTTCCTACTGTGTTATGCATTTGACAGGACACCAAAACCTTGTTGATATTGGTCAGCCATGAGACCTTGGGAAAGTTAGCAGCCTCTTTCTTTGTTTATTTTGAAGAAGCTAATTCAAGTCAACACATCATATGGGTATGACTGGTATTCAAACCACGTCTGGATGTGTTCATTTCTGCTGCTTTAGTGGTCTGCCTAAACTTCTGTTTTTCTCAAAGACTTGCCTGCCAGCCCCATTCTCTGCCTGAATATTCCTTTCTTTATGGGGGTAAATCACCACTCTTCACTGACAAGTCCCCAGGTGTGATCATGACCAATAGGGGGGGAAATATTTTATTCCAGGTCAGCATCAAACTGGGCAAACGTAGCCTTGTTCAGTGGTTCAGTCTAAAGACTTTGGAGTTCAAATCCTACTTCCTCCACTTTTTGGCTAAATGATCTCTATTTTTCTGTGTTTCATCTGCAAACTTGGGGTATCGATAGTACTCATCTCATATGAGATCGTGGGAATTAAACTGAACAATAAACATAGACAATGTAGAGTAATGCCAGGCATGTAGTGATTGCTCCATAAGTGATTAGTTATTACTATTATTGCTGGGGGATAGGAAAGGCGAGCCAGGTGAGGGATTGAAGAAACTGAAGCAAGTGTAGAGAAAAGGAAGAATTAAAAGAACATGAGAACGAACACATAGAAGCAACGGGCACGGAGCAAAAGTGGTGGACTTTTCCATCTTCTACCCTAGAGGGGGGTGGCTGTCATAGTCAGAAGTGATGATGAGACAGTGGAATTTGGAGCATAAGACTGTGAGTCTTGGTTCCTTGAGAAAACTTTTCCACCATGGAAGAGTCATGTGTTTGCCTGCTCAGACGTCTCTTAATTCAGTGATTTCAGGGAAATTCGATTAGATGTGTCATTTGCAAATACCTTCTTCCATTCAGCGGGTTGTCTTTCAGTTTTCTTGATTGCTTCCCTCACTGTGCAGAAGCCTTTTATTTTCACATAGTCCAAATAGTTTATTTTTGGTTTTTGTTGCCTGTGCCTCAGAAGATATGTCTAGAAAAATGTTGCTGTGGCCAATGTTAGAGAGATTACTGCTTGTGCTCTCTTCTAGGATTTTTATGGTTTCTTGTCTCACATTTAGGTCCTTAATCCACTTTGAGTTTATTTTTGTGTATGATGTTAGAAAGTGGTCCAGTTTCATTCTTTTGCATATAGCTGTCCAGTTTTCCCAATACCATTTGTTTTTGTTTTTGTTTTTTTATTTTTTAAATATATTTTTTGAAAGCTAGACAGAGTGTGAACATGAGAGGGCAGAGAAAGAGGGAGACACAGAATCTGAAGCAGGGTGCAGGCTCTGACGCGGGGCTCAAACTCACAAACCCCAAAATCATGACCTGAACTGAATGAAGTCAACTGCTTTAACTGACAGAGCCACCCAGGCATCTCCCAATACCATTTGTTGAAGTGACATTCTTTTTTCCATTGCATATTCTTGACTTCTTTGTTGAAAATTAACTGACCATAGAATCATTGCTTTATTTCTGGGCAATCTATTCTGTTCCACTGATCTAGGTGTCTATTTTTTGTCCTAGTACCATACTGTTTTGATTACTACAGGTTTGTAGTATAACTCTAGGATTGTGATGCCTCCAGTTTTCTTTTCCTTTTTCAAGATTTCTTTGCCAATTGGGGGTCTTTTGTGGTTCCATACAAATTTTAGGATTGTTTGTCCTAGTTCTGTGAAAAATGCTCTTGGTACTTTGATAGGGATCATATTAAATCTGCTACCACTTTAAGGAGTATCAAGAAATTGAAGACTTGGACATCTGGGTAGCTTGGTCGGATAAATGTCTGACTTCAGCTCAGGTCATGATCTTGCAACACGTTGGGCTCTGTGCTGAAGGCTCGGAGCCTGGAGCGCAGTTCAGATGCTGTGTCTTCCTCTCTCTCTGCTCCTCCCCTGCTTGCACTCTGTCTCTCTCTCTCTCAAAAATAAACAAACATTTAATTTTTTTAAAAAGACATTGAAAAGTTAGTGAGAGGAGGCCAGAAAGAGTGAACAGAAAGAGCTCTGGCTTTGGGATTGGAAGATCCAATGCCCCTTCCCAGACTTATAAATTTCAAGTTGTGAAACTTCAGATGCATGTTTAATCTGAATCTTAGTTGATACTTTTTGTGTGTGCAATGGTATTAATAATATCTATTTTTGCTTACTTCAGTGGTTATAGTGTGGATCATATAAGAATACAGGCATAAACATTGTAGAATGCTTTGCAAATTAAGTGGCACCAAATGCCACCTGCCAGCCCTTCTTTGGAAGATTGGAGACATCTTTAGATTTTCATTAGCTTCTATCCAGTTCTCTCCTCCATCTACTTGCATTTTCTGTCTGCCGTGTCAGACTGGCTAGCACAGAATCCAAACCTTTGGCCTACCAAGTAGCTGCAGTCTCCACGGAGCTCAAATTAAAGGAGCCACAGCTTTAAATGGTCAAAGGAACCAGAGAGAGCAAGGTGTATTGATTTCTACCTTTTTAGGAAATGCCAACCCACCAGATTCTCTGTGTTCTAACACATGCCAGGAATTTGCCAGTGCATTTTTCAAAGGGGGTAGGGCAGACTATATGTAGATTTAGGAATGCCAAGCAGGGAGTACTTGGATAGCTCAGTCAGTTAAGTGTCTGATTCTTGATTTTGATCTTGATCAAGTCATGATCTCAGGGTCGTAACATTGAGCCCTGCACTGAGCTCTGCACTGGGCTTGGAGCCTGCTTGGGATTCTCTCTCTCCCTATTTCCCCCCTCCCCCGCTCACACAGGTACATACATGCACGTGAACTCTATCTTTCTAAAAAAAAAAAAAGAATAGAAATTCCAAGCATAGTCAATTTTTATATACAGCAGGCTATTGTTTGGATTTAATGAGAAAATATACGCAATGACAAAACACTCCCAGAACTGTGTTAATGTTACATAGTTTTCCTTGTGCTCACAGCCTATATGCATGTGTCCTTGTAGTTTACTGCTAAGCTGTAGGTAAACAAAACAGAGTTTCAAGTTCTCCATTTCTTTTTTGAGATCTAACTTACTTGTAAAATGGAAATACCAATCTCTTCCTCCTTTATTTTAGAGAGTTTTGGAGGCTAGAAACAGAGTAAGAATAGCTCTGAATGTGCTTTGGAAATAAAAGGAGCTTACAGAAATGAAGCGTTTGCAATAATATCTATGGGCATGCATTCCTCTAACCTGCAGAGCCAGGACATACAACGGGAAGGGCCTGTCTCTGTCAGAAACTGTACACCACAATCTAAGGCCAAAAAGAAATGCTTTTAAGTTATTCAAGGTTTTAGACTGTGTATTCTCTCGCTGGGCTTTCCAGGTGGGCTTACCAAGTGCTGGCGCTCTTGAGCAGAAGGATTTGTCTCAAATCTTTGGAGACTGGGCACAGAAAAAATTCAGAAATATAAACTCTAAAGCTGAAAAACAGGTTTGGATCCTAGGTCTCTCCTCAGCCATTTGGATACTCTTTGAGACCCAGGGTGTATGCACTAAAATAGATCAAAAAGGCATTTCTAAAACTTAATGGAAAACTAGGAAGGCATCAACAAGGGTCAGAACTCACGGGTTTGCAGGCAAAGGAGCAGGGTCCACAGGTAGCGCTGAGCCATCTTCCAGCTTGTGATCTCATGTGGACAGGAAAGCGTTCCTCCTGCAACGTTAACTTCCCTGGTTCAGTTTATAGCCACAACTAAGAAAGGAAGTGTGAGCTAGCGGATTGGGGAACCACTGGTCCATGTATTACGATGATAATTTTTTCCCATTATATAACACAGAGTGCCAAGCGTTAATGAACTATTAATTCAACAAGTACATGTTGAATGCTTACTCTATGCCAGGAAGTCTTCTGGGCACTGGCAATATAAGGAGCAAAAAGCAATGGATGTCTCTCCTTTCATGGAGCTCATGCTCTTGTTGGGAAGATCAACAATTAAACATGCAATTCCCACTGACTATGGTAAGTGTTGCAACAGAGAAAATCTAGGGAACTGGGGGAGCAGCAGGGGTCTCCAACCCAGGCAAGTGAGTGCGGGGAAGGCTTTCTAGGAAAACCGATAGTCCAGCTGAGGTAGATCTGAAAAACAAGCTAGCATTGTTAGGTGAAAGGGGGCAGGGGAAGAGGGAAGAGAGAAAATGTTACACAATATGAGCCTAAAAACGGTAGCAGCTCACATTATATAATTATAGTTAAATGTAATCACATATAATAGAATTATATATCATTCTACCTTATATAACTATTCTATATATAATTATACTGATTGTATAAATGATAATATTATGTATACAATGTAATATAATGAATATAATTATATTATGTTGAGCTAGATATAACACAGGACTGTTCTCTAGTAGAGATTTCCCACTTCCTGTTAGAAAAATAAAGGGGACATGTAGGTGTGGGGGTGTCAGGGGGTGGTGATGGGAATGAATATTGGGGCCCAGCAGTTTAGCTCAGAACCCAGTTGTTTTGGAGAGTTCTGAGGAAGCTGAAGACATGGCCTCTGGGACCTAAATAAAACTTTTCCTGCTGAGTGGAGTCCTTGGCTACTTCCTGGGGCTTCAGGATCATTCATTGAACTATCCTCCTCCTCATTTTTCATATACACTTGCCCAAAATTGAGTAGTTTAATTCCTTTTTCTACTCAGCACGTACTGAACTAGGCAGCTGTCTGGCACCAAAGAAACACTGACAATAAAAATGAAATTTCCCAAATTAATTATTTCATTTCATGAGATTGAAACATATTACTTTCATATTTTTCACAAGATGTCTTCCTGAAATATGTAATCGCTACAGGTGCAAAAACACACATCAATCACGTATTCTGGCACAGCCATGAGCCAAGAGCAGCCAAGGGCTGTTGAAAACCCGACTCCGCATTCTCTTTCTTCCTTCTTCCTTCTCGGTGAGATGCTCAGTCTTCCCTTGCAGTGTAGAGTCCTTGCTTGGCCTCATGTCTACGTTTTTAGAAATCCTAGAGTGGTATCTTACCCAGGGACTTCTCTTCTGTTGAGTGTAGACTGGTGTCTTATCGCTGTCTTTCCGCCTTAGATTGCCTGAAAACGAGTATATTTTTGTCAAGAAGATACTAACTTTTGAGACTTCTTTTTTTGATATGATGCAGAAAGATATAAAAGTCCTTCCATTCCAAAATAACAACAACAACAACAAATCAAGATTTTTTTATGGGACGTGCAAGGTATGCAGAAAAACCTTGATGGACTGAAATTCCAGAAAAAAAAAATGTGCCTTTGTAGTTGAGCAGAGAGCCAAACAGCTCAAGACTTGGGACAGGATCTGGCCTGGGGTACAAACCAGCAGAAGACAGAGTCTGTCAAAAACAGAGACTTTGAGAAGAAGGACAAATGAGATGACACTTATGTGACAGTGTGGGCTAGGAGGACAGGCTGGACATTGGAAACCCCCAGTGCAAGACCAAATTGTCTTGCCCAACAATTCCCTCCCCTCCAGAATTTTGCTGAGAAAGTGGCCCTGAGGAGGGACTGGAAATCAGAGGCAAATTGTATGGCACCATATATTTCATAATAGTTGGATTCCAGAGTTTTAATATAAAAGTAAACAAAAAAAAATACTGAAACGAGAGCTCACCTCTGTCCCACCTCAAAAATTAACAAGATCTAAAAGGCACAGGAGGTGAAGGAGGTGGGAGGGTTAGGTTAATCACAGATGAATTCCCTCTAAAGCTGTAGCTCTATTCCTGCTTAATTTTTTTTTAAGATAGAGCACAGAGACAGAGAAAGAGACACACACAGAATCCAAAGCAGACTCCAGGCTCTGTGCTGACAGCACAACATCAGGCTCAAACCCATGAACCATAAGATCATGACCTGAGCCGAAGTCGGACTCCTAACCGACTGAGCCACCCAGGTGCCCCTGTTTCAGCTTAACTTGACTCTCAATGAGATATTAATGATCAGCTTCTTCCTCAAACTGTCATGCAGAGGGAAAGGGCTACATTCCCAGGAAAATAAATAAAGCAAAGCAAAATAAAGTAAAAAAATTATATTTGAATATATATTTTCTTTTGTTTTAGAGTCCATTTTGTCTGGGGTGCCTGGGTGGCTCAGTTGGTTGAGCATCTGATCATCGATTGGCTCAGGTCATGATCTCGTAGTCCTTGGGTTTGAGTGTCAGACTGTCTGCTGTCAGCACTGGGCCCACTTTGAAATCTTCATCCCTCTCTCTCTGCACCTCCCCCACTCGTGCTCGATCTCTCTCAAAAATAAATAAACATTAAAAAAATAAAATCTACTTTGACATAGGGATGGCTACTTCAGCTTTCTTTGGATTTCCATCTTTATGGAATATTGTTTTCCATCCTTCCACCTTCCGTCTGTGTGTGCCCTTACATCGTCACTTATATACATCAGATCTTGGTGGGGCAATCCAACAAGAGGATGTAACATTTATAAAAGTGTATACATCCAACATAGGCGCATTTAAATACATAAAGCAAATATTTTAAAAAACCTAAAGGGAAAAATTGACAGCAAAACAATAATAGTAGGGGACTTTGAAACCCCATTTATATCAATGCATACATCATCCAGACAGAAAATGGTAGGTGGGGCGCCTGGGTGGCTCAGCTGGTTAAGTGTCCGACTTTGGCTCAGGTCATGATCTCACAGTTCATGGGTTTGAACCCCACATGGGGCTCTGTGCTGATAGTTCAGAGCCTGGAACCTGCTTCAGATTCTGTGTCTCCCTCTCTCTTGACCCCAACCCCATTTACATTCTGTCTCTCTGTCTCTCTCTCAAAAATAAATAAATATTAAAAAAAAAAAGAAAATGATAGGCAAATGTCAGCCTTAAATTACCCATTAGTCCAAATGGACTTAACAGATATACAGAACATTCCATCCAATTGGAAAAGAGCAGAATATGCATTCTTCTCTAGTGCACACGGAGCATGTTCCAGAATAGGTCAAATGTTAGGCCACAAAACAGCTCTTAACAAATTAAAAGAGAACTGGATTCTTACCAAAACACCTTTTCTGACCACAATGATATGAAACTAGGAATTATGCAAAGAAAACTAGAAAATTCTCACATACGTGGAGATTAAACAACATATTACTGAACAACTAATGGGTCAAAGAAGAAATCAAAAGAGAAATTTTTAAAATAACTTGAGATGAATTAAAATGAAAATATACCGAAACTTGTGGGATGTAGCAAAAGCAGTTCTAAGTGGGAAGCTCATAGCCTGTCTCAAAAAAGCAAGAAAAGTCCCAAATAAATAACTTTCCACCTCAAGGAACTAGAAAAAGAAGACCAAGTGATGCCCAAAGTTAGTGGAAGGAAGGAAATGACACAGGTTAGAACAAAAATAAATGAAATAGGGATAAAGAAGATAATAGAGAAGATCAGTGAAATGAAGAGCCGGTTCTGTGAAAGGATAAACAAAACTGAAAAGCCAGCTGTTAGCTACTCTGACCAATAAGAAAAGAGAGAGGGCTCAAGTGTATAAAATCAGGAATTAACCTGTACATATACAGTCAGCTAATCTATAACAAAGGAGCTAAGAACGTACAATGGGAAAGGACAGTCTCCTCAATGAACGGTGCCAGGAAAACTGGTATTCACATGCAAACGTGAATATCTTACACCACAGACAAACATGAACTCAAAATAATTTAAGGACTTGAATGGAAGACCTGAAACCACAAAACTCCCAGAAGAAAACAGAGGCAGTAAGCTTCCTGACATAGGTCTTCGTGGTGAGCGTTTTGATTCTGGCACCAAAATCAAAGGCAACAAAGCAAAAACAGCCACATGGACTACATTTAACTAAAAAGCTTCTGCACAGCAAAGGAAACCATTAGCAAAATGCAAAAGCAACCTGTTGAAATGGAGAAAATATTTGCAAATTATATATCACAGAAGGTGCTAACATCCAAATCTATAAAGATTTCATACAACTCCATAGCAAAAAAAAAAAATCCAATTAAAAATGGTCAGAAGATCTCAGTAGACATTTTTCTAAAGAAGACATGCAGATGGCCAACAGGTACATGAAAAGATGCTCAAAATCACTAGCTATCAGGGAAATCAAATTAAAACCACAATAAGGTACTTCAACACGTCCTTTGAAATAGGTAAAATGAGGGGCGCCTGGATGGCTCAGTCGGTTAAGCATCTGACTTCAGCTCAGCTCATGATCTCATGGTTTGGGAGTCCGAGCCCCGTGTCCGGCTCTGTGCTGACAGCTCAAAGCCTGGAGTCTGCTTTGAATTCTGTGTCTTCCCCTCTCGCTGCCCCTTCCATGCTCATGCTCTATCTGTCTCTGTCCCTCAATAATAACTAAACAGTAAAAGAAAATTTAAATGGGTAAAATGAAAAAAAATCGCTGTGCTGGTTAATTTTATGTGTCAAGCTGACCGGGCCACAGGACACCCAGAGAGCTGGCAAAACATGGTTTCTGAGTGTGTTTCTGGAGGAGGTTAGCATGTGAATCGGCGCACGGAGCAAAGGAGAGTGATCAGCCTCCCACCCTCTGCCTGGGGCTTGCACATCGGTGGTCCTGGACTCCGGAAGTTACAGCGTCAACTTTCTGTCTCGGCAACTTGCAGACAGCAGACTGTAGGCTTTTCAGCCTCGGTCATCACATGAGGCAAATCCTTCTGATAAACCTCATCTGGCCATGCGTGTACACGTACAGTTGGTTCTGTTTCTCTGGAGAAGCCTGGCCCGCCTACCAAACGTTGGCAGGGATGTGCAGACATGGGAACTCTTGCATGCTGCTGGCGAATATGTACGAAATGGTGCCTGTGGATGAATGCTCACGTCCTGCTGCAGTCCATGTGTTGAAACCTAGCCGCCCAGGTGATGGGATCAGGTGCGGGGGAGGGGCTTTGGAAAGCGACTTGCTCAGGAGAATGGAGCCCTCCTGAGTGGAACCGTGCGCTTATAAAAATGGCCCCAGAGAGCATGCTCTGCTTCCACCGTGTGAGGACACAGTGCAAAGACAGCCATCTACGAGCCAGGAATCGGTCCTCCCCGCACCAATTCTGCTGCCACTGTGATCTCGTACTTTCTAACCTCCAGAACCGTGACAGATAAGTCCTGTTGTTTTATAGGCCACCTGCTTTACAGTGCTTTGTCATAGCAGCCCGAACGGACTAGGATGGTATTTCAAGCACTTTAGAAAACAGTGGCGGGGCGCCTGGGTGGCTCAGTCGGTTAGGCGTCTGGCTTCCGCTCAGGTCCTGATCTTGCAGTTCACAAGTTTGAGCCCTGCGTTGGGCTCTGTGCTGACAGCTCAGAGTCGGGAGCCTGCTTCGGATTCTGTGTCTCCCCCTCTCTCTGCCCCTCCCCTGCTGTGGGCTCTCTCTCTCTCTCTCTCTCTCTCTCAGAAAAAAATGAAAAAGCACATTGTAATGTGTGGTCTGAGTTCGGGTATGCATAATAATAAAAGGCACACACAATCTGCTTAAAAGTGATCATAAAACTTTCAGGCACCCAACAACATAGCACTTACATTCATGAAACAAACACTGCTTGATATACAGTTCGAATCTGTCGGAAGGATAGCCATGCTTCCTTTTGTTCAAATTAACGTGGCCTCCTCACATGTTCTTGGTGGTACCTTTGGGCCAGGTCACAGCACTGTTTCCTTCCAACTTCGTCCTGGTGAAGCTAATTGCATTACATACACAAACAGGTCAGCCCGAAGTCGCTGTTTCTATTGCAAAGATTTTCTCTCCTTGATACGTCATACTGCCTTAGTAGACTGGCCTAAATCCTGAAACTAATTGGCTTTATTAAGGATTACACATTACACTTTAAGAAATATATACAAATCTATATTTTCCATCAGTAATAGAATTAATTAGTATTGAGATCCTACAACCTAACAAAGTGAAATATTAGCATTTATTTCTCTCAGTAACCTGTAATGACCTCCACACTGTGAGCGCTACTGGTCAATTCCTTGCCCTCCTATTTCTAGAACAATCATATAATTTATCATCTCATCCAAGGGATGATTTAAAAGGGCTCTTAGCACATTGTGCATTTAACATTAATTAGCTTAATTAATACCATGAGAGTTTTCAAAATATTAATATGTTGGATGACAAATTGATATTTGTTATGAGGGTGAACTGGAAAAATAGTTTCATAAAAATATTTGCAAGAAAGCTATGTCTACAAAGAGACATAAATTCATGTCTAAAAATTGGACATAATTTTAATGAACATTAAAACAATGGTGTTATGGGGCACCTAGGTGATTCAGTTGGTTAAGTGTCTGACTCTTTTTTTAGTTTTTTAAAGTTTTTTTAAAGTTTATTTATTTTGAGAGAGAGAGAAAGCACGAGTGGGGTAGCAGCAGAGAGAGGAGAGAGAATCCCAAGCAGGCTCCTCACTGTCAGTGCAGAGCCCAAAAGGGAGCTTGAACTCATGAACCTGACCATGATCTGAGCTGAGATCAAGGGCCAGAAAGCACGTGACTCCTGATTTTGGCTCAGTTCATGATCCCATGGTCACGGGATTGAGTCCCGTGACTTGCTTGGGATTCTCTTGTGCTCTCTCTCTCTCTCTCTGCTCCTCCCCAATGTCTTGTGCACATGCCTTCTCTCTCTCAATATAAATAAACAAACGTTAAAAAAAAAACCCAACTGTGTTATATCACATATGTGACTGGCCAAGAAAATCGGCTAATATCAAGTGCTATTGAAGAAAGGAGAAGAAGGAACTCTAATGTACCATCAGCAGGAGTATAAATTTTGCAGAACAATTGCACACATTTAGAGCTGAATATTTGCATAAATTATGCTCCCCCCCCATCTAATTCTCAACTCCAAAGCATGACTGTAGTACAGGTGACTCTGAACTCTCAGGTCTATTTTTTTTCATTCTTAATTTATTTTTGAGAGCGAAAGAGACAGACCGCAAGCTGGGGAGGGACAGAGAGAGAGGCCTTTAGATCCAAAGCAGGCTCCAGGCTCCGAGCTGTCAGCACAGAGCCTGATGTGGGGCTCAAATTCTGAATGATGAGATCATGACCTGAACCAAAGTCCGATGCTTAACTGACTGAGCCACCCGGGTGTTTCATCTCTGGCTGAAAATGTTCTACTTTTTCATTGTTCCTTCAAACTTTTTATCTAAAATAAGCCTACTCTCCTCACTCTTCCGTCTGAGTTTGGTGCACCTGCTGTGTGCTTACTGAGCATTCTTTTCTTCCCGTCATTAAGGTGACTAACACATTCTGCTTCGTTGTAATTACTAATACTATCTGCTTTATCATCACATGGATCCCAGTAGGTCATGTGTTCGTCTACCTATCATGATGCTGCAATGGTCTGCGTTCTTTGTATCTCCCACTGGAAGCCAAGCTCCAACTTAGTAGGAACTTAATAACTTGGTTGAATGAGTGAAGCGTTGAATAAAATTAGGAGTCTTCTGTGACAGAAAATAATTGCAGCGAACCTTGACTAGAGCTGGCCATCAATTCACCATGGGCTTCCTTATCTCTAAGGGAGGGTGTCGACTCTCTCCCCAGCCCATAAGTGTTGGGAACCGATGAGGATCCAGCCACAGCTTCAGTGAGTCCTGGACTAAGTCCTCTCATCCTTTAGACCAGAGGTGGTGTTGGGGAACGCTGGTGTGGGCTGGACCGTATTGCTACATCTCCCCCTTGTGGCTGTTGTGTGGAACTCATCATAGAATCCTTTCTGGTTCTAAGTGGGTGGTCCTGTAGATCTGAACCCAGATTTCATTTGAGTTTGAGGTAGGGTTTGGGCATCAGTATATATATTTAAAGCTACCCAGGCGGTTCTAACATTTATGTTACCTTGGGGATGCTAGCAGGTGTGGGCCCACACAGCTCTCGTCTCTGTGGGTCGGTGGCTCCTGACCTTGAGTGAAAACCCGTGCCCACCCTGGAAAGAGACAGCTTCACACCTCATCAAACCAAATGAGACACCCTCAGGGTTTCATAGCTTTAGAGACATAAGTCTGTGGAACGTGTCTTGCCATCCTGCTGCGTTATGAATCCTCCAGGTAACACAAGACAAAAGTGCAAGCTCCTTGATGGATTTTCCGAATTTTATTAGATACAAAAACACAGGAAGAGACGTAACTTACTGTAATCAGGGGTTCCTTGGCACACATTCGCACCCTTTACCAGCACGTCTGCTCACGTGGCCAGAGTGAGTGTCCCGAACAGTCCTGGGGCCGCACCGAGCCGTGCTGCAGAGCATCACCGGTCCCCTAAACCCAGGAATTGTCGGTTCCTCTTGAGTTCTCCAGAATTCAGATGTGCTCAGTCAAAAGAAGATGAGAGAAGAAACAGGGAAACTGGACTCTAAAGTATCAGTTTCTTTTTTTTAGGCCTGAAGAAAAGGAACGCTCCAGCCCACCAGCGGTGCCGTCGGGGCAGGGTATCTGCTGAGGGTATCTGCTGTCCCCTTGAACCCAGAGCCTGATGGTGCAGAACTGGGCACCAAAAGTCATTCGAAGGACCACCTGAAGGTCCACAGGCACAGCCATTGTCCTCCATGAGGTCTTGAGCCGAGGTCCTTCTTCCCCACTTTGCTTCCTTCCTTCCACCAGGTGGAGTTCGGCCACAGGAAAAACCCAAGTGTTGGAACCAACCTGCTAGAACAGTGTGAGCTGTCGCAAAGGACTGAGTGCTCACAACCTCAGAGTTTACAAATCCTTGATAGTAGCTTCATCGGTCTTTGAGAATAGACAGCTAATGAGCCTATGCTTAGACAAGGGTGGTGTAGTGAACTTTTTTGGGTTTTTTTTTTTTTTTTGCCTTCCCAGCATTGAATCCCACTGCTTACATTTGCAGAACTCCTAACTCCTAAGAGGCAGAGCCCACCAGCCACTATGAAAGTGGAATGTGCCAGCCTCCCTTGGATGTAGGACATGGGTGTGGGTGACCGGCTGCTCAGTCCCAATCTCTGAATTAGAAATAAGAAAGGAAGAGATAAGGAAGAGGTCACTTTGGTGCAGACAGAGCACCGGCAATAGTGGGCTGCTGATCCCACTGAGGCAGGGGAGAGGGTGGCAGAGCCGGGGTCTAGTTCTGGCAGGACGAGAGCAGTGCACCTGGCACGGGGCATCCTTGAGCTAAAAAGCCGGTGACCCTCATTATACGGTTGTGAGATTGCTGGTGATTTCCTAACCAATGTTCACTAAGGTCACACAAGAACCTACGGGAAGGAAGAGCTTACACTGAAGTGGTCTGAGAACAGAGAAGAGGAAGAGAATAGGCCTTTGCTGAAAGAGGCGCTGTCTGTTTGTGGCCTGAAGCATGAAGTCGTGCAGCTTGGAATTGTTTGCGGCTGTCGGATTACAATATGTTCATTTTCTACTAAATGCTCTAAATTGAGCATGAGGAGGGGGACACAGGTCCCTGGTTAAGACCCTGACAACGTGAGGCTGTGGATGTAAAATGGGTTCAGAACACGGCGAGAGGGTCTCAGCTGAGGCTCCACACTGTTGTTCCATGGAGTCAACAGTGAACTTGGGACTTAAAAATCACTTGGAGAAGTGAAAGTTCAGCCCGGGACCACTTCTGACAACTCCGACTTCTCTTTAATGGTGTCACCGCAAACACTTGTCACGTTTCTTTAAACCTAATGCCATCTGCATGGAATACTTTTAAGAATTCTTAAATACTTAAATACCACATATATAAGTATATACACGTTCTATAATACTATACTTAAATAGCCTATACTTTTTTAAGACTCTTAGGTGATTTTCCTTCCATTATTCAAAGCTCAGAGACTTCACAGTCTTGCTGTGTTTATTGACCCTTCAGCTTCTGGGTTCTGCAGATAAAATACTGACTCTATGAGCTTCTTTCATAGAATAATCGCAGAGTGTTCTACATATGGTAGGAGTTCGCCCTTCACTGCCCATCCAGAGAGAGAAAGTGAGGCACAGAGCCCTGAGCAGGGCTGCGTGGAGAGCGGGGGCAGCTCCCAGGACCAGGCACAGGCACGTGAGCTGTCGCAGGCAGCTGTCTGAGAGGCACTGGGCACCCCAATTTCCCTCCTTCAGCTCTTCTTGTCCAGTCCTGGCAAAGAGCAAGACTCCTGGAGGTCTGAGCTCACGGGTCCCACATAACCCACTTCGGCTGTGACACCACAGAGGCGGAAAGCTATTCCATCAGTTCTCTGTTCTGGGCCTGGGCCCTGAGGAGCAGGCTGAGCGCTCGGAAAGCACCAGCCCCTTGTCCGTCCCACGGGTGGCCATGGGAGAAGCATCACCAGGGAGTCGATCTGAGAAGAATACAGATTTGCAGAGTGTCACGGGGGGCTGGGGACTCGGGGCCAAGTGCAGTGTTTATCCTGGCCCCACCACGTTCCTTCAGAAAGTCCCTTCACTGAGTCTGTGGGGTCAGCTCTCTGGAAGTGTCACGCTGGCATAGACTGTGATGGAGTTTGGTTCCTGAGGGCAAAACAGAAGTCCGTGAGTTCAGGCCCCAGCTCCACAGGCTGCAAACGGAAACCGTTCTGCTCAGTAAACGAAAAGGGTCTCAGGTATCAGGTGGGGTGGGGACTTGCTGGGGGCGGCACTCAGGTCCCCCACAGCGAGCCTACCCCCCCCATCCCCCACCCCGGGGCTCCAGGTCCTCTCCAGATGTGCCCACACAATCAGCAATCGCCACTGGGGAGACTGGGAAGGATGTCCCTCTTTGCTCTCTGCCCTGTCCTTGCCCTATAAGGAAAGCCATTTGCTCTGCTTTAGGTTGGATGTGGGGCACAGTTGGGGAAGCCAATGAATTCTAATTTACTGAGGTTTGGAAAGGGTTAATGAGACCCAAAGGGAGAAGGAAAGATTGCAGCCCAGAAGGAGGGAGGGAAGGTTAGGACTTGGAACAAAGATACCTTTTAGGTCAAGTGCATACAAGAATCAGAGAAAGAAAGACAGGAATGGAGGAATTCAGGCAGTTTTGCTGTAAAATGTGAAGTATGACAGAGTGTTTCAATGAAGAAATCTTCTTTAAAGATCTGCATTCCTTCTTAAAGCTTTTTAAAGTCAAAATCTTGCATTCACTTCCCCATTGGATAGGACAGTGTCCTAAGAATAGAGCCCCAGTGCAGATGGGGCATCTTCCCAGGCATTTCCGGGTGTCTGTCCGATGGGAGCTTTGAGGCAGAGGGGAAAATGGAAGCATTTCTCTGGCCTTTTGATCCTCAGTTGTCTCAGAAAATGCCTTATTTAATATACAGCCCCACTGGAGCCAAGATTTCAGTCCAGAATTTCTGTCCATTTAGGAAAAGGAATAATTCGCATCCAGCCAGTTTAATCCGTGCTCATTTTGCAGTGGGGGGAGATGGTGAGGCTCCGTCTGGGCCGCACACCATATTGCCCTCTGGACCCACGCCAGGCACAGCACCACTCTGAGACCTTCTGATGAAATGCGACCGGATGGAGCCTTGGCACGAGCCTTTGAACAAAGCTCCCTGTTCTGTTGTGCAGCCAGACTCTGGAGCTCCTGGACACAAGTTGCAAATCCCAAATGTCCAAGTGCTCTAGGACTGCCTGGGGAGGTTGTTTTTAATGTGTAGATGCCTGGCTACTCACAGTGGACCTTCTGATTGCCCTAGGAGAAAGCTCCAGGAATCTCAATATTTAGCAAATACATGTATGCCGACTCTGATGGGGTTCTTGGACAGCCCTCAGGGAGACACTAGGAAACAGAGAGAGCTGTGTCCCCAGCCAGGAGGGGTCTCCTGGAGGTCCCGCAGCCACGAAAGCTCCTTGCAACCCACGTGCCAGGGCCCGCCTTCTCTGCCTCAGGAGACCGCCTCTTCTCTCCCTGCAGAGACCAGACAGATCCTCACCTGGACAGGCTCTGGGACAGGTTCTGTGGCAGCGACATAAATGGTGGTGCAGGGGTCCTGAGGTGGCAGGGGGTCAGGCTTCTTCTGAATGGACTATGAGAGAAGCAAAGAAAGCAGAAGTCAGAGGAGCAGTGGTTTCTACCAGATTCGCCCCATGAAGCCCGAGATCCAGAGGCTTGGAGCTAGAAAGTCCCCCAGAGTCCATTGGTCCAAGCTCCTTCCCTGGCGGAAAGGTTCCTCCAAATTCCCTGGAATTCAATTCTCGGGACTTTTCTTGGACTCCCCAGGTGACACTGCGGAGCTCACAGCCTGGTGAGACAGCGCGCGACACCACGGTCCCTTCCTAGGTGTTTAAACGTCTTCCTCACGGTGAACCGCTCCACTCTGGCTCTCACCAGGGAAGCTGAAGGGAACAGGATCTTCATAGCATCCGTCTCACTCTGTCACCTCCAGCCCGCGGAGCTCATCCCTGCCCACACCGCTTCTCCCGCTATTCCTTACTCCAGCATGGCTTCCCGATACTTCTCTTTCCTGCCCGAGTACTGAACTTAACAACAAGCACACATATCCAGAGGTGCCAGTTTACAAAGTTTTCCGCAGACACCACATTGGTCTCATACCCACTCTGTTAAATCTCATGGTGACATGTCACCGATGGAGAAGTTAAGGCTCAGAAAGACTTAATAATTTCCCATGTGCACAGGCAAGAAGGATCAAAGCCAGGAGTCCCACCTACTTAGAGGCATAAGGGAGAAGTTAAGAAGTTTGGGAAAGGATAGGCGTGCCTGCGTAGCTCAGTTTGTTGAGCACCCCACATCAGCGCAGGTCATGATGGTATGGTTTGTATGTTTGAGCCCCATGTTGGGCTTGCTGCTGGCAGTGCAGAGCCCATTTCAGACCTTCTTCTTCTTCTTCTTCTTCTTCTTCTTCTTTTAATTTTAATGTTTACTCAGTTCTTAGAGACGAGGTGGGGGCGGGCGCAGAGAGAGAGGGAGAACAGAATCCGAAGCAGGCTCCAGGCTCTGAGCTGTCAGCACAGAGCCCGATGCAGGGCTCAGACTCATGAACCATGAGATCGTGACCTGAACTGAAGTCAGCCACTTAACTGACTGAGCCACCCAGGTGTCCCCAGATCTTTGGTTCCCCTCTCTCTCTGTCCCTCCCCCACTTACAGTCTCACTCTCAAAAACAAATAAAACATTTAAACATTGAAAAAACAAGAAGTTTGGGAAAACTTCCCACTTTGACACAACATGGTTATTAGCACATTGCTAGATTTCCCTTCAGGATTTTAACCTGGATTTAGGGAATTATTTAAACATAGTTGTAATGGCTTCATGCATTTTGGCGTCTTGGCATCTTCAGTTAGGGCATGAGTCCAGGGAGCATGACCTACAAGAACCCTCAGGGGTGTTATGCTCACACAGTTTTTGTGAGCAGTGTCCCCTGAGCTGTGTAAGGTAGCTGTCCTGGTTGGACCTAGAGAGTTCCCTAGCAGACAGTGGACGTGGTTACATACTTTTCTCCGGTACCCTCATCTTTACCATGGGAACATATCACCATTGCAAATATGAACAAGGCAAATGTTAATATTTCACCATTGTCCACATAATTAGTCTTTATATGATATCACATAGGCATTGCAAATATGAACAAAGAAAACTGTAAAAATGTAGGGAAGTGCAAATGCATATTGATGTGTAAACAATAATAATTATATCTCCTATGTTTAAAACATACATGAAATTAAAATAATGGCCAAGGGGCGCCTGGGTGGCTCCATTGGTCAAGCATCTGACTCTTGTTTTTGGCTCAGGTTATGGTCTCATGGTTTTGTGGGTTCAAACCCTGCATTGGGCTCTGTGCTGATAGCATGGAGCCTGCTTGAGATTCTCTCTCTCTCCCCCCCTTTCTCTCTTCCCCTCCCCTACTCATGCTGTTTCTGTCTCTCTCAAAATAAATAAATTTAAAAAAATAATAATGACCAAAAAAGGCACATAAATCAGAAGGGGAAGTTCAAATGAAGATGGAGTCTTGCCCAGGAAGAGAATAAATATTAGACTTTGGTGAGTCAAGAATGCATTTTATAATTTCTAGGGTAGCAACTAAAAAACAAAAAAAAATTGCTTAATTACTGAAAAGGAGGGGAATGGGATAATAAAAATATAATTTAAAAGGAACTCCTGGCTCAGATAGCTTTACTCGTGAGTCCTGCCAAATATTTAAGGGGAAAAATAACATTGATTGTGCCCAATGGAAATACACCATTGAACCGTGACCCCCTGACCCCACCAAAAAAGTAGGTCCATTCAGAGTCTCTAAATGTGACCCATTATAGGGTCTTTGCAGATGTAATTAAGGTAAGGATTTCAAACTCAGGTCAAACTGGATTAGGGTGGTCCTAAATCCAGTGAGGAGCATTCTTTGAAGAGACAAGAAAAGAGAAGACACAGAGACACAGAGAGACGAGATGTAGGAGGAGATTGGAGTCTGTAGCTACAAGCTAACCAATGCCAAAGAGTACCCAGAGTCACCAGACGCTGGAAGAGGTAAAGGGTGAATGGCCCTGCTGGCACCTTCAACTTGGACTTCTGGCCTCCACGACTGTTAGAGAATAACTTGTTGTACTTTGAGCCTCCGAGGCCGTAGACATTTCATACAGGGGCACTACGAAATTAACATGCAGCTCCCACTCATAATCTTGGTATCGAAACCTCACCAGGCAATTACAAGAAAGGAAAATTGCAGGCCAATTCCACTCAGAAACCTAAACAGGACAACAACAACACCCTCCTAAGAAAATATTAACAAAATAAAACCCAGAAGTATTTTAAAAGGACCAGACTACATTGCTTATATTTCAGGAATGCAAAAGTGGTATAGTCTTTGCAGATCAGTGTGGCTCGGCAGATAAATAGAGCGACCCTACAACCCAGCAATTGGACTATGAGGTATTTATCCAAAGGATACAATATGCCAATTCGACGGAACACATGCCCCCAATGTTTATAGCAGTGCTATCTAAACAACCAAATTACAGAAAGAGCCCAAATGTCCGTCGACTGATGAGTGAATAAAGAAAATGTGGTATATATACATACAATGGAATACTACCCAGCAATCAAAAAGAATGAAATCTTGTCATTTGCAACAACATGGACGAAACTAGAATATTTTATGCTAAGTGAAATAAGTCAGAGAAATTTGTCATGTGTGGAATTTAAGAAACAAAACAGATGAACATGGGGAAGGGAAGGAAAAATAAGATAAAAACAGAGAAGGAGGCAAACCATAAGAGACTTTTAAATACAGAGAACAAACTGAGAATTGCTGGTGGGATGTTGGGGAGGGGGGTAGGTTAGACGGGTGAAAGGCACTTGTTGGGATGAGCACTGGGTGTTGTATGTAAGTGATGAATCACTAAATTCTACTCTTGAAATTATTATTACATTATATGTTAACTAACCTGGATTTAAATAAAAATTTAAAAATAAAATAATTAGGTGGTTAAAAAATTTTAAAAATCCCTAAGATCATGTCAATTGATGCAGAATGTTGATAAAATTCAACATTGATTCCTTAGCAAACCAATAGAAGAAAATATTCTCAATTAGATAGAATGGCAGTTATAAGAACCTTCAGCAAAAACAATATTTAATGGTCAGATATTGAAAGTTTCCCTTTGAGTTTGGGACCATCCAAGGGCGCTTCTAGTAACACTTCCCTTCAACAGTGGGTAAGGCATCTCAGCCGGTAAAACAAGAAGGAAGAGAAGTTATGTGATTTAAAAATAAAATAAACTATTTTTTTTACAGATGATATAGTTGTGTACAGAGAAAACTCAAGTCATCTAGAGATAAGTGACTAGAATTTTAAAATATAAAAATTAATTGTATTTCTGTGTACCAAAAAAACCAAAAACTAAAGATTTTTTAAAGATAACATTGATAATAGTATTTCACATATCAGATGTTCAAATGCTAAGTATAAATTATGATGGACAAGTCATCTTATAAAAACTATAAAACTTTATGTAGAGAAATTAAAGATTGACATAATGGAAAGGATAGATTATTTTGTGACTAGAAAGAATTAATACTATAAACATGGATAGTCTTCTCAAAGGGGTCAGTGGCGTTCTGATGAAAATTCCAGCAGGATTTTTAGGTAGAACTTGACAAACTGAATTTAAAATATATGTGAAAATGCCAAGGACTGAAAATGGCCAAGAACCTCTTGAAGAAGAACAAGAACAAAGGAGAAGACATTTTATCAGATATCAAACTTCAAATGAATCTGGAATAATGGGTCTGTAAAGACAGTACAGTCCAGGCATAAGCATAAGTGAACAGGCCAAAGGAGCAGAATAGAGAATAAAAAAAAAAAGTTGATCCTCACATATGTGGAGCCTTGATTTGTGATGATGGTGGCATGGGGGGGGGGTGCGGAGGGGGAAGGGCACTCTTTCCAATACATGGTCGATAGGATCTCCATTTGGAGGAAAACAAACACTGACCCATTTCACATCATACTCCAAAACTCATTTTCAGGTATATAACAGATACAATGTGAAAGATAAGCCAGATGGTCTTTAGAATAACAGAGAATATCTTCATTACCCAGGAGTAGTGAAAGATTTCTCCAACAGGACACAAAACTTCATCTATGGAGGAAGAGACTACTGAATTGTTCTACACTAAAGTTAAGAACTTTTCTTTATTGGAAGATTCACTGAGAAATTGCAAAGGCAAGCCACAGAATGGGTGAAGGTATCTGCTAACATGTAACTGCCAACAAGCTAAAAATATTTAAAGAACTTATACTGACCCATTCTAAAAAGCCCGAAGTTCAAAGAAAAATGGGTAAGAGATTTAACAGGTGCTTAAGAAAGAGGATATTAATATGGCCAATAAACATAAGAAGTGTTGTTCAACTTCCTTAACAATTTCTGGAATTTAAAATAAAGCTATAAAAAGACACGTCCAATGACCAAAATTGAAATGGCCAGGGGTGCCTGGCGTGGTGCCAGTTAAGCGTCTGACTACGACTCAGGTCACGATCTCACAGTTTATGAGTTTGAGCCCTGCATTGGGTTCTGTCCTGATAGCTCAGAGCTTGGAGCCTGCTTCAAATTCTGTGTCTCCCTCTCTCAAAAAATGAATAAACATTAAAAAAATTTTTTGAAGGCCGATAACACCCAGTTTTAATTAGAATGCATAGCTGCCCTTAAAATAAATTGCTTTTACTTTGAAAAACAGTTTGGCATTATGTAGCCAATTTGAGGATATGCGTCCTCTATGATTTAGCGATTCTACTTCTAGGTACATACCAAACAAAAATATCTGCATGTTTCTACCAAGAGACACACATGAATGTTCATAGTTGGAATTTTTATAATAGTTTCAAACTGGAAATAACCCAAATGACCATCAACAGTCAACTAGATAAAAAAAACTCTAGTATATTCATACACTGATCTTCTATAAAGCAATGAAAATAAATGTATTATATCAAGCACAAAGACATATGAATCTCATGAAACTAATATTGAGCCAAACAAAAACAAAAACAGACCCAAGAGGAAAAATACTGCAGGACTCCATTTTTATAAAGTTAAAGGGAGAAAGAGAGAGCGCGCTAAAGTATATTTTTAGAAGTCAGGATAGTGATCTATTTGGTAAGGAGAGAGAGACAAGAGACCAGGGCGTGGGCACTAGAAGGTCTTGTGGGGGTTGCTGGCCATGGTATGTTCCTTGATCTGGGGGTAGTTATATGGCATTAGAGCGCTCGATACCAAAAGATACAATTTCTCCTCAAATGGATCTGTAGAGCCAATGCAATCTTAACAGGTGTTTTCCTCCTCTTTCATGATCCTTGAGAAGCTGATTCTGAAATACATGTGTTAAGTACAAAGAGACAAAACTAGTCAAAAAAAATGGTTGGAGAAAAGCAAGGTGGGAAGATTTGCTTTAGTAGATACCACGACGGGGTAGTTCACTGAGCTGACAATGACACTTTGTGCCCTTCTGGTATATGTGTCACCCCTGACAGTAAGAAGACGGATGCGAGCAGCATCAGAGGGAATGGATGGGGAAGGCTAAAGTTGAATCTGTAAATGCAAAGGCAGAAGTGGCTCTTGGGACTCTCCTAGATACATAATTTTTCAGTTTATTTACTTATTTGGAGAGAAAGAGAGAGCCAGCAGGGGAGGGGCAGAGAGAGAGGGAGAGAGAGAATCCTAATCAGTCTCTGCGCTGTCAGCACAGAGCCCTGTGTGGGGCTCAAACCCACAAACCATGAGATCATGACTTGTGCCAAAACCAAAAGTCAGAAGTTTAACCAACTGAGCCACCCAGGTGCCCTGGGACTCTACTATTTTTTAATGTTTTAATGTTATTTATTTATTTTCGAGAGAGACGGAGAGAGAGAACAAGTGGGGGAGGGGCAGAGAGAGAGGGAGACCCAGAATCCAAAGCAGGCTCCAGGCTCTGAGCTGTCAGCACAGAGCCCGATGCGGGGCTCGAACTGATGAACAATGAGATCATGATCTGAGCCAAAGTAGGACGCTCAACCAAATGACCATCCAGGTGCCCCAGCTTTCTTATTTTTAAATGGAGCTTGGCGGTCATGGGTAGTGATGGCCTATGTATTAAACCCTCCAGGTCACTAGGGGGCAGTAGAAATAAGAGCTTTGTCCAAGAGTCCATCCCTGGTTATCAGAAATGCCTTGTTATCTGATGCAATTTTCCAAGGTGCCAATCAAAGCTGTCTTCACCTTCATGTCCTTTATTCCAGAATTTGCTTCCTTTGAATGACCAGATTCTGTCATTGCTTCATAGAATTGCCTTCATATCTGAAAAACTAGAATATCTTCCTATCTAATCATATTCCATTAGCGTTCCTCTAACTTCTAACATATCTGCATCTTGACTTCATCACGACTGGTTTTACATTCTTCTCTCCGGCTCAGTCCAACGACCTTCCTGCAGGTTTTGTCTTCTTTCATCTGCAGCCTACATATCACTGTCTCTCCAGCCAGAATCCCCAGATCCTCCTTCCTGGTCTCTGTTGTGCTTTTCAAACTCCTACACTTGCATCAGACCGACACATCATACTGCAGCCTCTCTAAACCTTCCCTCTATCCTCAGGCCTGCACCCCTGTCCCTTGAGAAGGGAGAGTTAGGTACCAGGAACCCACAGATACCTGGAACACCACAGCTGGAGGAGCTGTGTCTCATGGGTTTCTTGCTTCCTCATTTTTCCCCTATGAAGACACAGATGAACCCAGTGTTTTCATTATTTCAAATAATAAATAGCCCCATCTGACATTGAAGTTTAATGCCTTTTTGGAGAGCACTCTTTCTTGACTTCTGCTTCCCTAATTTCCTCTGCTCCAGAACCCATGGAGAACCATGGATGTCAGACGAGCAAGATGGACTGGCCAGGAATCCCACTTACACATGGCAGGTCCTCCCCGGACAAAGAAAGCATAGAACTTACACCTGATTGCTGGACTTGGGCGTAGATAGTAAGACTTTTTGCTTCTGTTGTTGGCTGGTAATGATTTGCTTTACCTGGGGGAAAAGAAATCACAGTGGTTATCTCTCTCTGGCCCGCCCAGAGGACTCTGCTCACACCTATGTGATCTTTATCCCCACCGCATACACCGCTTTCCCACGAGTACCAAAGGAACAAACACCAAGTCCCCAACCCCCCGTATATGTGTCACATGACATGAAGTTAGTTACTTGATCTCTCTGTTTCTATTTCTCTATCCAAATGGGACTGAAGTATCTGCTGTTGTGATGATCACATGAGACGTCTGTAAAGCATTTAGGACAGTGCCTGGGACATAGAAAATTCCCAGTACGTGTCACATGGAGTTGAATGCCATTCAGTTGTTTTAATCTCTATTGTTTAACGTGCATATCTTGTCTCCTCCCGGGATTCTAAGTGCTTCAAGGACAGGACTTATGACCCTTTCATACTCTCCCACTTGTGGCATGGCACTTCGCTCAGCTTCCTCAACCCTGTTTCTGGGGCACTTTGTGCATGTGTAGGAGAAGCGGGCACAAGATGGATGATCCCCAGGACTGATGGGAAAATAAAGCCACAGTGTCATTCTAACCCCCAGCACCTGGAAACTTTGCTTAGAGCCTAGGATCTCTGGGGTTTAATTCACTGCAAAACACTTTCATGTTTAACCAGTTTTTTAACTTCGTCTTTTTAAATTGTCAAAATAATGCGTCCTCATTACAAAAATTAAAATTGTATAAGGTCAAAAGTATGCCCCCCCCCCGCAAGCAAAGCAGTTTCATTCCCAGAAACAATCACTGTTAAATTTGACATATATCCTTTCAGACCAGCCCTGCGCAATTCCAGGAATGTCACATCCCTGCAGTCTGAGGTGGTGGCCACAAGCCACTAGTGGCTACTGAGTACTGAGTACTAGCTAGGCCTGGTGCAACTGAAGAACTGAATTTTAAATGTTATTTAATTCCAATTGATTTAAATTTAAACAGCCACATGTGGCTAGTGACTATCATATTAGTGCAATTCTGGACACTTCCTATACAGATTGTTTTTTAATGCAATGGGGTTGCATTCTCTACCTCCTTCTCTGTAACTTGACCTTTTCACTCACCACGGGCTGTGGACGTATCCCATGCGAGTGCAGTAGACCTAGCTCATTCTTTCTAATGTTTCCTGGTATTCTTTATGTGCTTCATGCAGCGGTGAGAAGGATGGAGTGAAAGTACCAGAATAAAGGAGGGAGGCTAATGTGGGGACTCCTGCAAATTCCAGGCAGAAGCAATGTCAGCTTGATCCAGAGGAAATAACACAGAATCTTTAGGCTGGACTTATTTTAGCACCGGTTTATCCTCTTAAAAACCTAGGAGCTGGTCTCTGAGGGAACACACCAAGGAGAGGCTTTTATTTGGAAGGGGAAGGCTGAGGATGTATGTATGCAGTGGAGGTGCTAGAATGTGCTCCGTGAGAATATGATCCTTGGGGCGGAAAGCGAAGCTCAAAGCTTTCAAAGAATGTCCGTGTATGATGCGCCCGTGTGCAGGTGGGCACGGGGTGCCGCCTGGATCCAGCTTTACTTTTTTGGCCAGGATTGATACCGGCTGCAGAGTGTCCATGTGCGCATGCGCGTGTGCGTGTTTGCGCATGTGTAGAATGCAGGTGCTAGCCGAGGTTACATAGCGGGTGCAGGGCAGGTCTGTTAAAAGAGTGTTTGCAAAGTTGGCCATGCCCGCCCTGCGCTGTCCTCAGTCTGTACGGGAACAAACAGTGGAAAACAGACACCAGTCTTGAGGACTTCAACTTTCAGGTCAGCTTCAGGCTGCAACTTATAATTGTGGGGACAGCGCTGAACGCTCAGATGGAAAAGGAAGGCTGAATACTGCTTCCTAGAAAAATCCTGGATCAGGATCGTTTGGTCGCGTATTTTCCTTCCTAGCTCCAGAGCTGGTTTTCGGTCAGCTCAACTCAGCACAGTCAATGAGGCCCTAGAAATGAAAATGTTTATAGTGGCCTTGGAATTAGGGTGGCTACATCCTAGGTCTCGCTAGCTGAGTGGCATTGGACAAAACTTGGCGTCCAGTTGGGTCTCTTCTCTTACCATAATTGCTGGTCATAGGATTTAAGCATTGCTATTTTAATTTCGTCCATTAAGAGATTTGTCCATGTGTGTATGTGTCTGTTCATCTCTCATGCATCTGTCCATGACCCACCATCTATCCATGGACACCCTGCATTCGGTGTTTGGGTGTATGGACTCATGGGTCCCCACAACACCATGTACCTTACATAATTTCACCCTCGTTTTGCTGGGGAGACCTCATTTGTTCAGTTACACAGCCCATCAGTGGCAAAGTCTGCATGTGAATGTAAGTTTGTCCGATGCCAGACCCCATACTTTAAAGCAGTGTCTTCTGGAGATGAAATCGCTAGGGAGGCCCTTTGAAAATTTTCAGGGTCAGGCAGGTTTTTTCCCACAGGTTTTGAGGCAAGATTTTCATGTTCTTGCCTTATAAGGATGCATGGTGGCTGGAGACGAAGATGGATATGTGTGTTGGGGAAGGTTTTAGCGACTTCTGGGGGAATGGGGCCATCTTTCCCTTCAGAGAACCGCCACATGATGGGCAGAATGCGGCTGCGGGAAAGAGGGTGGGTTAGGATGCCAGCACCTGCTCTGGAGTGGGTAGCATGGTTGTGGTAATCTCAGGGTTTTTAATTCTGGTATCTCATGGTTTCCTTATTATCCAAGCCAAATGTGGGTGCCCTGCCCCATCCCCTTAGGCTCTCATCATGGTTTCTGTCTGAATCACCCCACCCCACCCCCTCCCCAGCTAACTCTTAGATGGAGGAAATGAGACAGAAGTAGGTGGCTGGGCTGTGATCTTGACTTTCTTCAGACAAGCAAGCCCAGCTCAGAATGCTGTGGTAAGGACTTTTTCGAGAAGGTTACACATGACTGATGTTCTTGTGGATAAGATCAGCCACCCGCTTGGTGGCGTGAAGATCAAGTCCTGTCCTCGCCACGGGAAGGCCAGCCCGGCGACCTGGACCTGTGAGACCGTGGTGTGGGCGGATGAGGAGAATGGGGTCAAGCATATTGCTCGGTGACGTGGAGTCAAGGGACAGCTTGGAAGGGAAGCCAAGAGACACTACCTCTGTGTACTTAACCTGCAAGGAAATAATTGGGCCTTCATAGCTACCCTGGGTGATTATTTGGTTTGGCCTTAAGCAACCTCACAAATGGTACAGTTTCCCAAGGTGAGTCAAAATTTGTGCAAAAATCTTAGTAAAGAGCTTTTCCTCTGCCGCCTTCCAAGGGACCTTCCCAAGGGCATGTAGCCTGGTGGTTGGGAGTCAGTTTGGGCCTCTCATTACCAGGCTGGGTGAACTCACACGAGTCAGATAGCCTCTCTCTATGTCTGTTATCCCATTGCTAAATCATGTAGAAACAACTAGCTTACTATTTGCAGAGGGATATTGCAAAAATAAAAAGAAATTATAGAAAGGTTTCAACCTTGATGAAAGCATTTTACTATAATGTCCTATTATTAGTCAGTAATTCTAACGCTCCTTGAATGGGATGCAGGAGCTCCCTGGAATCTGAGTCTGGTGAACATTGTTACGCCTCTTGTCTGGACCCCACAGCACCCCGTATATACGTCTACTGCAGTGAGAGGCATACAGAATGAGCATGATCTGTGTAAGGCCTCTCATGTTAGACACCTGCGGCTCATCCCTCTTTTCCTCCACAGCTTAATGTAGGGGATCAAGACATGTCGAATTACGGGGTGCCTGGGAGGCTCAGTCACTGAAGCGTCCGACTCTTGATTTTGGCTCAGGTCATGATACCAAGGTCATGGGATCAGGCCCCAAATTGGGCTCTGTGTTGGCAGCACTGAGCTGCTTGGGATTCTCTCTCTCTCTCTCTCTCTCTCTCTCTCTCTCTCCCCCTCTCTCTCTGCCCCTCCCCCTCCTCTCTGTCTCTCACTCTCTATCTCTTTCAAAATAAATAAACAAACATTACTTTTTTAAAAAGACACGTTGCATTAGACTGAACTGAGCCAGGTCCCAGGATATGTGTATTTAATTATTACAAAGGTGCTTTGTGGCGAAAGGCCAACGTGGTGCAAGCAGACCTTTGCTCGTGGGGAGCGGTCCCTGCCCCCACAGAATCTGATATGCATCTCTTCATTGTCACACACCCACCTCTTCTTCTCAACAGCAGCACAGCCACTTCGAGAGTCAAGATGACACCGACGATGGCCCCTAAGGAGAGCCCGACATACAGTCCCCATGGTCTCAGTTCTGAAAAAAAAATCAAAGGGCAATCTCAACAGCACTGCGAGTTGAAAAACATCCTTCGCGGATGTGGGGAGACCAAGTCTCGTGTTCTCTTTCTACATTTTCAGGGGAGACATCCATTCTGATGGTGTCAGATAGCAGCTTCAGGTCACCAAAGGCTTGTCTTATCTTCATTTCTCTCACTCTACTCCACTTTCCTAATTTCCAGAAAGATTTTTCTATTCAAATGCCTGATGGGCACCTTGATGAACACATATCTCAAATCAGACTCACCTTTGTCCCAAGTCAGCCCCTCTGCCCATTTCCCTAGTGTTAAATCGCTGATGCGTCCTGCATCCATTCTGGTAAAAAGAGCATGTGGGTACCACCTGCTGTCCCCACACCCCCACTCCGTTCTCAGGAGACGCTGAGAGGAAGAACAACCAACCTGCGTCTTTTAAAAATAAACACAATGGCGCTATTATTGTTCTTCCATGCACATAACTGTATTAAGGCCGCTGGACCCGAACTGAAGGAAAAGCATGTATGTCTTCCTCTCAGGGATCCTCATGCTTCATATGAGTCCTTAAGTGGCAATCGGCCGGCTCAGAGTCACAGAGCCACTATTTTCTTTTTCTTTCTCTCCTTTACCCATGTCACCAAATCCTTCTGAGTCAGGAGCAGTATCTTGGAAAAGAGGGAATGAGACCTAAAGTGGCAGCAGAAAAGGCATTTAGCTTACTGATGTCGTAACGGGCGATGGGCAGAGGGACTGACTTGGGACAAAGGTGAGTCTGATTTGAGGCTTTATTTTTAGTGCGTGTGTATTAATGAACTTAATACTCAGAGCAGCCCTGTGAGGGAGCTCTTCCCATTACTCCCATGTTGTGTGCAAGGAAGCAGGCATGGAGACCCTCAAAATACGAGAGCTTGGTCTAGGGGTACCAATGTGCCTGAGCGGGGAAGACAGACTTCTTGAAGACTCAGAGAGAATTACGGGCTTGGGGTGAATTACCCAGAGTCATGAACAGTGGGGTCACCCTGAAGGACCAGGATTTTAAGTAAAGTAATAGTATTAAGGCTCTAAATACAGCTGACCCTTGAATAGCCCAGAGCATTAGGAGTACTGACCCGCTGACACAGCTGAAAACCCACGTGTAACTTTTGATTCCCCAAAAACCTGTTAATAACCTACAGTTAACCAGAAACCTTCCTGATAACATAAATAGTTGATTAACATATATTTTTATGTTATATGTATTAGATACAGTACTCTTACAGTAAAGTAAGCTAAAGAAAATGTTAAGAAAACCATAAGGAAGAGAAGATCCATTTCTAGTACTGTACTGTATTTAAAAAAAAATCTGCATAAAAGTGGATCTGCCCAGTTCAAACCCATGTGTTGAAGGGTCAGCTCTAGTAGAGCTGGGGTTAGCATTAACGCTTCAGGGTAGTTTATAAGGATGATTGTAGAATCAGCCTGCTCGTTGTTGAACTTGGGGTGGATTTTGGGTGGAGAAGTTGAAATGAAGGAACAGGTGGATTATAGAGGAGCAGGGTCCCTGCAGACACAACTCACAGAGTTGACCTATGACATTCACAGAGTGGGCCAAAGCTACAGGCTAAAGTCTCAGGGAACTGATAAAAGGCATCCCACCAAGATCCAAGTGGGCCTTCGGCCTGATGGATCACCAGAGATTGCCTTCTGGGTTTGAAAAGATTCTTCTTTTTCCTTCGTGGGCCTTTCATACACCAAGGCATCCCAAGGAATCTCACTCAACTGGCTTTGTAAGCATCTTGATTATTGATCGTCTTCCCCAGATTGAAGACGCTTTAACCCGGGCAGTTACCAACTCTAGCAGACAGTCCTGCTGTATAACGTGATCAAATGCCAGGGTGCAAACAGAGAGTCCCTCTAAGACTCTTGGATTAATATAAAACCAAAGATTTGAGCATTTAGACACCATTGTGGTTGGAACTTCCTGTAAGTGACCCCGCTGAACTACTTGTGGTCACTGAGAACCCTCTTGGCAGGTGGGACGCGTGCCTGTGGGTGCATGTGTGTCTGAGACAGCACAAAAGAGAATGATCAGGATGATTACTCAGGGCTTATGTTGCCAACACTAGGGGTCCATGGAGAAGTGTCCCGAATCCTAAGCTAAGAAGCAGAGACAGCAGCCGAGCACCGCCATGTTCCGTGAGTCCATGGAGCTGACCCAGCAAATTGTGATAGCAGGTCTGACTATTCTGAGACCATTTCTCTCTCTTCTTCCCTCATGTATGTTGGGAACCTTCTAAAACAACAATTAATTTAAGAACAAGTGACTGAGCCAGAGCACGTGACAGCACTGGCTCTGTTTCTTCTCCAGGGAGTCATGAGGATGGAAGCCATCTGCTACCCTCATCCTAGGACATAACCAACCAGCCTCTGACCGTCCAGCCAGATCTGAGAGGCAGGCTGGCCATCGTCCTAAGAGAGATTTCACAAGCCCTGATTCTTCTCCTAGTCTTTGGATACGAAGTAATGTGAATCTATTCGAGGATTTAAGTGACAGGTCCATAGACATTTGTAATATTAAGGGACCCGTAGCATCATCTCACCAAACTCACTAATTTTATGCGGAGGAAACTGAGATTCAGACAGGCATGCCGAGTCACAGAGAAGTCGATGGCAGAGCTGGGCAAGGTGAGAACTGGGGACCTCACAGTCTTGTGTTTTCACCTGTGATGACGGGGCCCCCCTGGGAAAGCCCTGGGAGGTGCCCATGCCTCAACATCCTTCCCCAACACCTGCCCAGTCTCGTGCCCTGTGCTGTGCCCCCACCCCTTCCTCCCGCTGCACCTCCCGCTACCTGCCAGGCCTGCGCAGTGTTGACACCCAGGCCAACCCTACCTCCTCTGTCTCCATTTTCCTGACCTCTTCCAGTTCCCACTGTTCCCTGCCCTCGGACTCTGCAGCACCTTGGTTTACATCATATGCCTTAGAACCTGAGTTGTGACATTATCTTTCCTGTGCAGCCTGTTTTCAGTGAGGTCATTTGGAACCAGAGAGGGAGATTCAAATTCTGGACTACCACTTGGTAGCTCTGTGACCTCAGATAGGCTTCTCGTAACTTCTGGGGCCTCAGTCTCCTCGACTGCAAAGTGAGCATGACAATATCCAGTCACACAGTTGTTCTGCTGAGCCAAGGAAATAATTGTAGGAGATTGATCGTCAGGGTTGATTCGGCTGATCTGGCTGGCCAGGCGGGTGTCCCCTTCCTCCCTCACCGCTCCATGTGCGTCCCTCCCCAAGCTGCGCGCTTGGTCGAAGAGGATGGCCATCCCTGATAGGGGAGGACCGTTCTTCGGTCAAGGGTACACGAGTAGCTGCGCTCCCTGCTAGAACCTCCAAACAAGCTCTCAAGGAAATAATTGTAGGAGGTGCCCAGAGCACAGCACGAGGTGCACACACGCCAGCTCCTTCCTCCAGCCTCCGCTCCCCACCAGCTGCTAGCCTCTCAGAGGCCGGATGCCACCTCTTTCCCTCTTTTGCTGCTATCTTAGGACATGGTGCACAGTGAGTCCTCAGTAAGTTCCTTCTGGTTGATTGGAAGGACAAGAAGACAGTTTTGATCTCACATTCAGAGGAGTCCCTTCGCTGGCCACCGGCTCTCCAGCCGCATCCTGTCGTTGGCTTATGACTTTGTTTCCCTCCCTGTCTAGCAGGTCCAAGTGTCCTTATACATGGTGCTCATCTGTTTGGTACTATTATCTAGTGGTATGGATGTTTATATGGAAACTAAATGTCAGGAACTCCCTGCCCTTAGCACTTTGGGTCGATATGGAGAGAAGGCTGTCTGGCTGCCTGTGATTCCCGCCATGTCAGATAATAACTTCCTTGTTGTCCTCCAAGTCTTTGCTTTGCTTCTCTGGCTCCACTTGCTGTAGTCTGGGCTGTTCTGGGTGCAAGGTTCAATGCCTTCATCAGTTTACACACACACACAGCCAAAAACCTACACCAAGATTTTGTGGGTGTGAATCTTCTGCTGAAGATCTGAAAGGTCACAGGGAGCATATTCCATCATGAACCAGGCGGCTTTCTACCATCTGACAGGCTCTGACCTTCTTTTTCTATTCCTACATCTGCACAAGCCACATCTGTCCCCTTTCTTGCATGGAATCATCTAAACCACAGCTGAATTCTTTGGGGGAAGGTGTCACCGTCTGCCGGCTAACATTTAAACTAAGGTTCTATATTCTAAACAAACTTTGCTCCTTTCCAAAGAAGAATTTAGTAGAAGTTTCTTAATATGTTATATTATTTTTCTACCTAGTAAGCTAGAGAAGTCCCACCTAGATTGTAAATCCTTGAAGGCAGACCCTGTGCTTGAAGCTTTATTTGCACCCCCACGACCCACCACCTGTTACAATGTAAGGGGGGCACTTAATGACCACAAGATAAAGGAAGATAAATTAAATTAGAAGCCACAGAAAGAAGGCATTCCTGTATCCTTTGGTTAAGAATTATCAGAACGCTAAATGTAAGAAGGCCTCAGAAAGAATGCAGGGTCACTTTTTTGTTTGTTTGTTTTTTTGGATACTATTTTTTTTTATAATAGTTTATTGTCAAATTGGTTTCCATATAACACCCAGTGCTTCTCCCCACAAGTGCCCCCCACCATGACCATCACCTTCTCCCTCCCTCCCTCTCCCCTTTCAGTCCATGGTTCGTTTTCAGTATTCAGTAGTCTCCCTTGATCTGTGTCCCTCACTCTTCCCCGCTCTCTTTCCCCCTTCCTCTCCCCATGGTCCCCTGCCAGGTCTCTCCTGTTAGACCTATGAATGCAAACATATGGTATCTATCCTTCTCTGCCTGACTTATTTCACTTAGCATGACACCCTCGAGGTCCATCCACTTTGCTACAAATGGTAATATTTCATTCTTCCTCATTGCCATATAGTACTCCATTGTATATATATACCACATCTTCTTGATCCATTCATCAGTTGATGGACATTTAGGCTCTTTCTATGATTTGGCTATTGTTGAC
>NC_043702.1:170606441-170651932 GCF_006229205.1 Suricata suricatta | reverse complement strand
TGACCTACTTAGCACGTGCTTCATAATAATGAGATGGAACCAGGAAGAGGCTGCGTGCCTGTGGCCTCCGCACCACCTGCGTTCCCATTTTCAAACCGCTGTTTCCTGTCACAGAAAACTCCAGCTCTCCCTTTCCTCCTCAGTCCCGTAGTGAGGCCTCTCAGAACGGCTCTGCTCAGAAATCGGAGCCATGTTGTTCTGGGGCCCATTGGCCCCGTTGTTCATTCACAAAGAAACCCAATCTGAATATTTCTATATAAGAGGTTGGGGCCTTTCCCCCCTGGAGCCTCTTTGAAGCTGCTGAGGAGGCTGGCTGAGAACTCCAACACAGTTCACCGAGTCCCCACCCTCTGCTCCCCTACTCTGTGGGCTGTGGTTCAAACGTGAGGACTTGGCATGGAGCCATGCCTCCAAGGGAAATGCCGGAGGGCCTTTTTTTAATCTCTAAAAGTCCACTGCCACCGAAACACAAAAACCGTCCCTCCTCAAGTCCCCAAACCTTATTCTTTAAGGAGAGAGAGAAGACAACAAAGAAGAACCTGAGAAACAAATGCAGTCTGCCCCCAGGACATACTGAGATGCTACCATAACGTCTGAGAACAGATCTGCTTCCTGCCTTTCATGTGGTTCTGGCAGCAAGGCGGGCTGCAAAGCACACACCCACTTGAAGAAGTCAGCCACGTTCACAAGACACCTTCTTGTTGATGGTGGCTTCCTCTCCACTCAGAGTTGGGGATACTCACAGCCCATACGCTAATGTAAGATCTGGGACCACGCAAGGAAACATTTTTACAGAGTTTACAGTTTCCAGGAGAACCCCTCACACTCACGCACCCCACCCACGTCGGGTTGCAGAGGTTACTGGTGGTGCCCACATGTCCCCCCCATCCATCCGGGGAAGCATGAGCATTGTCCAGCCTCCTTTGTTGCAGGTGTGGCTATGTGATAATGCTCTGGTCCACGAGGGGTACCAGGTTCCACCCTCCTGCCACTGTCATCCCACCCACTGGACTGTGGGCACAATGAAGAGGGACCTGTCTCTGCGCACGGAACACCGAGGTGACTCTGTAGCAGTGCGTGCTCCCTGGCCGCGTTAGAAGGGGGGAGCCCCTGGGACTCCCTGGCAGATGTCACCTGTCTCTTCCCCTGAGCTAAACCAGACTTGCTGAGCCAACTTGCTGCAGATCTACTGAAAAGTGTCTTCTTTCCAAGAGGAGCTCCCAGGGACATTCCCTTTTAGTTGAATTACTTAAGGTTTCGTATCATTCATTCTAGCATAGATAAAACTATTTCCGAAGACGGTCATGAAGGACAGCAGCAAAGCGCACAGTGGTGACCCACATCAACGTGCTCTGCACAACCTCACGAGAGTGCTTTGTAGCACCCTAAGATTTGGGCTTTGCAATAAAGATGCCTCATAGCAAGAGACATTAAGATGTCACCATACTCACTGGGAATCAGCAGAAAAAACAGACAAAGATGTTTCTTACTATAAAATAATGAGGTGGCAATTAGAAGAAGGATGAATACACCACTGGGAGCCTGGACAAATGTCATTAGAGAAATGGCACAGTGAAGAGACCTCCAATAAACCCGCAGACTCCACCGTTTTGTCCCAAGGCTGGAATTTCCCTGGTATGAAGTCTTCATTAAACCAACAGCCACTCATCATCTCTTGACAGGTCATTGCAATGGTGGCCCTTCCCCATAACTAGTTTCTCTTTCTGCTACCTCTTCTCTGCCCCCACCTGTTCTCCACACCGCTGAATTTTCTCTCTGAAATGCAAAGCCAATCATGTTTCTCCTTTTCTCCTCTATCGAAAATGCTTTATTGCTTCTGATCGCTTGGAGGGTAACACAGGACAAGACCCAGCTGCCTCTGCTTTCCCAATGCCTGGAATGTCTTCTTTTATCTGCTTGGGTAATTTCTATTTGTTCTCTGAAACCCACTTAGTGTCACATCCTCTGTGATGCTCTCTCTGACTTCTTCAGATCGTGTCAATCATTCTTTCCTCTTTGTGACTTCTGTCTGTCCCATTACACGATCCAGAATTAACTATTTCCAGAACAATCTCTTTCCTTAAGGACAAGGATCATGTCTTTTTTTTTTGTCTTTGTGTATTCATAACCTAGCACAGTGTTGGAATGTAGTAGAATCTCAACAAAGGTTGTCAAACTAAGCACAGTATTTTAAGGATTAGTAATATTCATTAAACACAAATCAATAAACTAATAAAACTCTGTTTTATGTCTTCAGGCAACCTGGTGTGCTGGAAACAACATGCTACCACCCAGCTTTGTGATCTCGTTCTGATGTGCCATTGTCCCCCACCCCCAGAGGCAGCAGGGATAGATTTCTATTTGTGTTATGGATTGAACTGTGTTTTCCCCAAAATTCATATGTTGAAGTCTTTAGAATGTGACCTTATTTGGAAAGGTCTTGACAGGGGTGATCAAGGTAAAATGAGATCATTTGGGTGGTGTTGTGAGCAGAACTGTGTCCCTCCCAAACTCCTATTTTGAAGCCTTAGCCCTTAGTACCTCAGAATGCAAATGGATTTGGAGATATGATCTTAAAACAGGTGATTAAGTTAAAATGAGGCCATAAGGATTGGCCCCAATCCAATCTTAGAGAAAATCTGGACACACAAAGAGATACCAGGATGTGCACACACAGAGGAAAGACCACAGGGAGGCATAGAAAGAAGGTGGCCTTTTGCAAGCTGAGGAGAGAGGCCTCAGGAAAAAAAAAAAGCCCAGCCCTGTCAACACTTTGATCTTGGACTCCTAGCCTCTGGAATTGTGAGAAAATAAATTCCTGTCACTCAAGCACCCAGTCTGTGGTCTTCTCTTATGGCAGCCCCAGCAAACCAATGACAGGGGGTCCTGATCCACTATGATTCGTGTCCTCATAAGATGAGGGACTTTGAACAGAGACATGCTTCTAGAGAAGAGAGTGTGAAGAGACAGAAGAAGATAGCCTGCTGCCAGCCACAGAGAGGGGCCTCCACAGACCTCTTCCTCACAGCCTCAGAAACAACCAGCCTTACCAACACTGTGACCTTGGGCTTCTAGTCTCCAGAACAGTGAGGCAATACATTGGTTGTTGAAACCACCCCATTTATGGTACCCGGTCACAGCAGCCCTAGCAGACAAATATCCCTCATAAACTTTTGTTGCCTTCTTATTAATGTGCGTGCAAAGTGGATCATAGAATATTGACTCTGGACAGAGCTTCATGACCTATCAAGACTTTGGAATGCACAAATTAAATTCTTCTTCAACCACATAGAAAAGCATGAAGAGAGTGCTTCCTTTTTTGAGATAGGCCATGGTAAAACTCTCAATGCCCTGTCTTTGCTCAAAGAGGTTTGCTATGACCACAGAAGACCCAAGAACAAATCTTGCATTTTTCTAATTACTTATAAGCCATTTAAAGTGTATTATATTTTCCACTACTACTTACGAGGATTCCAGATTTAGCTAGCTCATGTCTGCCATGTGCTTTGTGTGTGACCTTTCTATGTCTCTGTTTTCTCATTTGTGCCTTGGGAGTACTAAATACTCCCTGGTGGCTGTGAGGATTCAGTGAGATGCCACATAAGTGGCATGTACTAAACAATTAAGATGTGTCAGTTGTTATGATTTTAGATAAAGAATCTAAGTCTTAGGTTAAGTGACCTTATATTTGCAAGTAAGGAGAGCAGCATTGGGTCTAGAGCCACTGGGGACACCTTCCATAAACTCTAGAATGTCTCCCTCATAGACGCCAAGCCTGTGATGGGCTGAAGTCTCCTTGGAATGGCTCTTGTTCCCAACAGATGCAGAAAGGAGAATGTCAAGGCATCAGTAATGCTTGGAGGGCCAGCAGCCAGGTCCTTCTGTCCGTGAACCCACGAAGGCATGGTCACAGGATCTGACATTGAAAAAGGTCAGTGGTCTGTCTAGCTAGCTTCCAACTTCAAGTGGTTACTTAATCATCCCTCCCTTTTGATAACAGAATAACAATGCTCTGCTTCCTGGAGAATGAGCAGTCAGAAGGTCTAAGCTTAGGTGCTAAGCTTGAGGAAACTTGGGAAGGGCAGTTAAATGCTACCAGCTTTATGTTCCTCATCTGTAAAATGAGCATGGTGGTAACACTTATCTGGCAGGGTTATTGTGAGGATCAAAAGAGATTAGAGCATTGAAAGTGCTCTGCCAATAACAAAGTACTCTGTGATTTATTGTCATTCCCGAACGTCACAGTCCAGGTCTTGGTCAGAGAGCTGACTCCCTTGGGCGTGTGACTTGCTATGAGATTCTCAGTCCATTCCATAACATGTAGGCCTTCATCATACCCTGCTTGTCATTACTCAGCAACTGTTTCATGTCTTATCTTCATAGCACATTGCTGGAGAGCAGAGGTCATGTATCCTATCCATGCCCAATTTGCTGCACAGAGGTGGTCAACAAGTCTTACCGGTGGTGCAGACCTGCCCCACCATGAGTGGACCACAGACTGGGGAGTCAAGACCTGCCACCTGCACTCTCTCACCCAGCCACCCTTGCAGGTTGGAGCCACGACAGGAAGGGAAGGAAAAATCACAGTGGGGAGGCTTGTGCTCTGGGTCTGGCTCCATCTTTTCTTATCAGTGTGCCCAGTTGTGAACTGAGCAGAATGCCCTCCTGGTGATTATGAGCAGAAGGCACCCACCGAATGACCCGAGGAGGCTTTTATCAACTGTAGAGAAGACATAAAGTGTTGTTACCAAGGGGGAGGGCGGAGTCATTGGGTCCAGGTGGAGACTGAGCCCACATCATCAATGTGCCACACAGGCCCCCACGGGCACTCACCTGGAGGATCTAGCATGCACTTGGACCGCGGGGTGAAGGTCTGTGACCGTTTGCTGATGGGGTTGCTCGCGGTGCAGATGTAGATGTTGTGGACATGCTGAGGGCCCAGGCTGAGGTGCAGGCGGGAACTATTGGCTGAGATCAGTGCTTCAGTGCCCGCCTCTTCCCTCCAGCTGTAAGCCACCTGGTCCCCTTTCTCCACTTCGCAGGCCAGCATCAAGCTGCAGTTTCCATCCTCCTGGGTCCAGTTCAACACCTTTATTTCTGGAGTGGAGACTTGCTCTGTCAGGAGGTGGAGGAAGGAAGGCCTCACTGGAGTGAACCCCCTGGGATTCTAACTTGACCTTTTTGTTAGAAGAAATTGCAACCTAATGGTATTTTTCCCTCGCTGTGGGACTGCAGTGCCATTTATTCTAATGGGGACTTACTGGTTCCCCAAATCCCTCTCTCTTCACTATGCTCCTTTCTGGTACGAACTCAGGACAAAATAGAGAAAAATAATCTGTCATTTAGTCCCCTCCCACCACTGCTGTTAGGAATCCACTTGCTCTTGCTGATGCTCCTGATCTGAGTTGCTCTTCGGTTTTCTATCTGTCAACTAATCCTCAATGGTTTATCATTGACTGAAGTGTTACCTCCCAGATCTGAAAGAATGATTGGTGGTTGGGAAGGGGTCCTCACTCTAATGCCATGAAAGAGCCAAGGCAAGGGAGCAAGTCATATTCAGTTAGTGATTACTGTAGGATGGACAGGATTCTGGAACTTCACATTCATCATATCCCTTAATCTTCTCAACAACTTGCCCAACAATCATATCCTTAGTTATAAGTATTTCCCTTTTACCGAGGAAGAAACTGAGTCCGAGAGAGAGGGTGTGGGTCACATATTATCACTCCAGCTGGGCTCAGAACCTAGGTTTGTCTGACTCTGAAAGCCAGCTCCTTTCTTGGACTTGAGAAGACTATCATGGTTGCATAGACCGCACTTCCCAAGGTAAGAATTTAGGTGACAAGATGTGACAAAGGCAATGAACTGTTCTGGAAAATGCATGATGGGTTGTCCCTGGGGGCTGCTACTGGAGTGGCCAGAGCTCCCTGGTACCTGTCAGGGGGCTGAGAGGAGTCTGCATACACTGTGTGGAGAAGGGGGGAAGAGCAGGTAGGGTAGTACCCTCTCTCCTGTGGGCATCTGAGGATTTCAAAGAAATGCTGGGTAGGTGATGCTGTTTATCCCATCTCAGAGAGAAGGAAGTCTCTCTATAAAGGAGCCTCTGGGCTTCAGAGACACAAACTCTGGGTGCATTCAAGAGGGGATGGCCATTAAAGAAGCTAAGAAGAGCACTGGTCTTGGGCTCAGATGGACCTATGTTCTAGTTTAAGTTCTGCAACTAAGTGACTTTATAACCAGAGCCTCTGTTGCAATGATAAAAAGGGCCCCTTCCACCAGGGGGATGTGGTCCTATGCCCGGGCATGGGGCGTGCGAGTGGTGCGTGGGCTGAGACTCAGCTCTCCTTTGCCCAGGCCCCTAATGCAGGGGACCAGGCATGAGGACATGTGTAAGCACATGCCGGTCCCATGGATTTCAATGTCTTTGTCTATGGAAAAGATGTCAGACTTCATCCATGGTATGCAAATATTTTAAAAATCAGGGGAAAAATAAAACCCTTTTTCAGGCCAAGTCTTATTTGCAAATTGAGACTCTTGGGCCACCAGGCCTATAGTCCTTACACAGCTAGGCTACTTGTCTTTGGGAAATAGGGTGGTAACTAGTGCCCATCAGCTACCACCAAGGAGCCATTTGGACAAAAAAGGTTTGTGAATCTCTAAAACCTCTTCCCAAACCACAGTTTAAACACCCTGGACTAGCTGGTCTTTCAGTCTTGGAACACTTGCTTCTAAGAGACCACTAAATTCTTAGGCAAGGCACTATCTCTGCCCCCTCGCCCCTGCCTGATGTGGACTGGGGAAACCCTGTTATTACCATAGAGCTTCAGGTGCAGACAAAAATGTCGAACTGAAAAGTTCTCCTCCAGGGTCGTGAAGTACCAGCCCTCATTTTCCTTCTTGCTTTCCAGGATCTCCAAGCTTAGGTTTTCCAGATGAAATTTATAGCCACTTTCCAGAAAGCGTGGAGAGTCCCTTTCCGGCAGATTCACAGACAATATTTTCTCCTTGACATTTTTTTGCGGTGATTCTGCCTTTGTGACGAGGATGTGTATGCTCTTGTTCATGCTCTTATTTATCCCTTCAGAGTCCAGAGGCAGCAGCAACTTTCTTCCCAACTGCCCCGTGACCCCTTGACAATTCAAGCTCTCACCTGTGGGAGGAGGAAGAAGAAAGTCCCTTATTGTAGAAGTCTTTGAGAACCATATCCTGTCTGTAAATTAGGAATGACAGACTACAGGTGCTCCCTCTTCTTCTTGGGCTCTCCCTAGAGTTGCCAAGTGCTTAGTAGCCAATAAGAACAGTCACAACAGTCCCACTATATTCTCAGTATTTCAAAAATCCCAGTGGAAGTCTTAAAATTACTTACAATGGACATGTAAAGACTAACTGGGACACGAGACTTCTTTGATCTGGAAGAGAATTCTATCAACTCAGATTTATAGTGAAGGCACAGCAAAGCGAAGACGCGGAAAAGTTAAATGACACCCCTAAAGTTATGTAACTAGTAACTGGACTAGAAGTCAGGTCTACTAATCCCTTGACCAGACTTCTCACCACCACTCAGTACATAATATGAAAGGTGAAGAACAACCAAAGCTGATTCTGAGCTTGTGAGCCCAGAACACCAAGGCTACAGAGCACCATTTCAGATGACAAAGAAAGAGAAAAGTCTGAGGGGTGTGGAGGCAGGCAGATGGTAAGCCCAGGGTTCAAACTGTGGAATTCTTGCTCTCCAAAAACACCATTAAGTAGTTCCCAAAATCAAGAGTGAGAAATTATTTTACTTCTGTTTTTCAAAAGAGCTGAGCCCGGGGCACCTGGGTGGCTCAGTCGGTTAAGCGTCTGGCTTCGGCTCAGGTCACAATCTCATGGTTCATGGGTTCGAGCCCCATGTCAGGCTCTGTGCTGACAGCTAGCTCAGAGCTTGGAGCCTGCTTCAGATTCTGTGTCTCCCTCTTTCTCTATGACTCTCCCCTGCTATCTCTGCTCTCAAAATAAATGAAAAAGAAAACATTAAAAATTTAATAATAAAAAATTTAAAAATAAAAAAAAGAGCTGACCCAACAACAACCAAAAAAGAAAGAAAAAGAAACCCAAAACCCTTTCAACTCACTGTAAGGTATCTTACTGCTGACTATTTAACACCTCCTCTCCTCTCCTCAAACTGATGACCTCAGCTGATGACTCTGATTCTCATTTCACTGAAAAAGTAGTAGAAACGAGAATAGAACTTCCATTTGTAACCACCACCAGAAAACCTACCTCCTTAGATGGAGAGTCTGTGCTCCCCTGAGTCTAGCCTCTTTCTTCATGGAGCACTCACCCACTTCACGAATTTGCTCTTGCAATGGCCCTCATGCCTTGCGTCATCAGCTTTATTATCAGTATAGAATGCTGTGGGTTATTTCCACCAATACACAACAAACCAACTTGTAACTTCCCTCATTTACAAACCCCTCCCCTGACCCCAGGTTCATCCCTAGCTTCTGCCTCATTTCTCTCTTTTCCTTTATTGCAAAGCCCTTTAATGTGTGTTTATGTTCTCTGTTTCCATTTCCTGGCTCATTTCTCCTGAGCCCCCTCCGAGCAGGTGCGCTTCCTTATTCTCACTGGAACTGGTCATTGTATGCGCTGTGGTGCCAAATCCGTTCTCCTTCCTTGCCTTGCTTTCTCATGAGCACTTGACGTGGTTTCTCACTCGCTCTTTGAAACAGTCTTCATTCAGCCCCTGGAGCACCACACCCCCTAGTATGCTTCCTCTTTCATTGACTGCCCCTTCTCCGTCTGCCTGACTGGAACCCGTTTCTCTTAAAGACCTCTAAATATTGGAGCATGCCAGGACTCAGTACTCAGACCTCCACTCTCCCAGCCACATTCCTCCAGCTGCATGGGTTGACATACTTCTGGAATGCTTGCCGAGATAGATCACCCTCCCAAACCACCTACACAGATCAGTAGTTGGAGGTCTCAAGGACATCGCAAACTCAGCAAATGAACTCTTGGTTCCGTAGCCCCTTCCGCCAACAACATTACAACTGCCCCGAATTCTCAGACCAAAAAATTTGGAATCATCCTTGACTCCTTTCCTTCTCTCATACTCTGCATTCAGTCTATCAGCAAATCCTGTCGGCTTTACCTTCAGAAGAGATCAGCAATCCCAGCACTTTGAACTCCATCTTACCTACCACCATCATCACAGCCTGGCATGGTCACTGGCTTCCAACTCCTGTCCCACCATCCGTATGGGGAACAGTCATCTTTTAAACTTTTGTCAGATTCTCTCTCTTGCTTTTATTTTATTTTAATGTTTTATTTTATTTTTGAGAGAGAGAGAGAGACAGCATGAGCAGGGGAGGGTCAGAGAGAGAGAGGGAGACACAGAATCCGAAGACAGGCTCTAGGCGCTGAGCTGTCAGCACAGAGCCCGATGCAGGACTTGAACCCACGAACTGTGAGATCATGACCTGAGCCGAAGTTGGACGCTTAACTGACTGGGCCACCCAGGCACCCTCTCTCTTGCTTTTAAACTTCCAAGGCTTTCTAGCACCCATAGAAAAAAGATCCAAAGGCTTTTTTTTATGTATTCAAAGATTATGAGTAACCTTGTCTCTGACCCCTTTCTGGCCCTTTCTCTCCACGCATTGCACTATGGTCGCACTGACACACACCTCGCCAAGGACATTCCCACCTTCAAGCTTCTGCTTTTGCTCTTCTCTGGAAATCTCTCCCCATCCATATCTGGATAACTCACTCTTTCACTTTATTTTAGGTTTCTGCTCAAAAAATTATTTCTCTAAGAAACTGGCTCTGACCATTTTGTATATAAAATAGCGCCCCTCTGTTTGCACACTTATCACTGTCTGGTGATCCAGTGCATATTTGCTTATTTTATGTGTCCCTGGCTAGGATGCAAGATCTTCAAAAGGAAGAATTTTGTTCTGTTCATTGTTTTGTTTCTAAGATTGACAACAGTAGTTGGTACACGGTAAGTTTTTAATAAGTAACTGTTTGATCTACGACTGTAAAAAGCGACACTATCTGACTAAAATCCCTTTTATTTAGCCGTGCCCAATATATAACTGAACTGAATAACTGAACTTAACCATAAGTTAATTCTCATAAAAGAAGGCCCATGACTCAGAGGGCATAGATTGTTCTAGTCGATAAGGAAGCCAGAGAAGTAACACAAAACCGCCCGGTTAAGTACCGCAAGCGCTTAGAAAGGACACGGTCGGTACGCGGCTAAGCTGGCTGTTGGCGGTTTGGACCGACCCATACGCTCCGCCGTAAAAATGCCCTGAGATTCCAGCACTGGCCTGAAAGGGCTCGGGCGGCATTTAGCTAGAGATTCTGAGATTGGGAGAAGCATGAGGCGGTTCACCCGGGCTTAAAGGAGGGTGACGTTGGTGGAGACTCATACCAATGAAGGAAAAGACGTTTTTAGAACCAGATGGGGGGAACCCCTCACCAAAGGAATCAAAGAAAGCAAGTAGGCAGGGACAGGGGACAAGAAGAGAAGGAACAGATGACAAGGACAGGCTGAGTGGTGTGTGCGCACTCACTCACGGGGAGGGGAACCGACCCTCGGGCGGGAAGAGACCCTCACAACCTGCAGCCCACACAAGAACGATGGCCCACCAGCGGACTCCGTGTCAGTGCCTGGGTCCGGAGGGGGCGCTAGAAACAGCACCACCGAAATACAAGCGGAAAAACAAGTGGGGACTTAAAAGTGGTTCAGAAAACCCTTCAAGTGGAGCCTCTGCTCCTGAAACTGCCTCCCGTCTGATGAGTGTTTTCCAGTGGGCCTGTGATTCAGTCAGCCCCCGTTTACCAAAGCTCTTGGAGGAAACACTGGTAGTTGTTAACACCAACTCACTTTCTTCAAGGGTAATTCTACTTAGAAAGTAGAGTGATTCACATGGACTCGTGGATGTTTTCCTGAAATCAGCAGCATTTAGCCAACCCTTCATGAGAGGGGATTCTGCGTAATGAGAGCCATCACCACCCCCTTTCTCTGCCAGCCACGACACGTTCACCTACACCGGGACACCTCACGACAGCATTTCTTCCAGGTGGAGGATGAGACGGCACTTAACGCCTGGCACTTGTGACGCAGATGTAGGCCCAGGAAGAAAAGACAACTCGTCCGAGGCTGCTCTGTAACCCACTGTCCCACGAGCTGTCCTCTTTTTCCCCTGTTCCTTGATGCTGTTGGGTCTTTCTGTCTCAGGGCATTTGCATTTACCCCGGGCCCAAATGCCTGTTATTTCCCCGATGCCTCCTTCTGTGTTTCATGCGGGTCTCTGCCTCTGATGGCTAGCTAGGCCTAATCTAGGCCTCCCCTCCAGTGCCTCCAGCGCTTTGAGTCACGAAGGTGTCTCACTCATCATGCTTTTGACTCTGATCTATGCCTGCCATCCTTACTCATGAACAAGCCTCTAGGGGTAGTAGTCACTGGGTCTGTTGTATCCACTTGGAGTCCTAACGCCCAGCGGGAAGCCAGCAGAAACAATAAATCCTTGTTGCTCAAGAGAATAAAACACTGAATGAGATGAAGAAGTGAATGAGCAGAGAGGCTAAGTTCTCCTCTCTCCTAAATCAGGGGGTTTTACCTTTATACCACCCCTCAATATAGCGCGGGGGCAAACAGTGGGGACCCTTCTCCCCACTTGCCGGGCGAGGACATGGAAAAGCCTTGGCCGTAGACCCTGGGCTTCAGGCTCAACAAATCACTTCCCCCTGAATACTTGGACCCCGCACCTCTGCAGCGGTGCCTTCATCTGGAATACTATCTTCAAGTCCTTAAAAACGCAACCTACCAGATGTACCTATTTGGGAAGACACACAAGACGTTGGTGACAACGGTCTCCTCTAGCAGTGGGGACCTGAGGGGCTTTGTCTCCAGTCTATACTCTTTTGTACCGAGGAAGTTTTCTAGATGTATGTGTGATACTCCTCCACTAAACAAACTAGTCACACAAAAAATCAAATGCAAACTTACTCGATGAAAGAAGGTCCTATCCACTTTCCAAATTCCAGACCAAATACTTCCATATGCCCTCTGCTTCCTTCTATTATTTTATTGCCTTCTTTCATCTTTGGAATATTCCTATACTTCCTTTCAATTATACTCAATGTGCATGCTCCAATTACAGGTAGCATGTTCTAATTTTTACCGTGGGACCTGGATACAAATTTTAGCATCTTCACCCCACCAAGCATATGTATATCTGCTGTCATCTATCGAGGCTTCTGAAGTCAGGCTGTGTGACTGCAGAGAAGCTGCTAAACTACTCTGTGACTCTCATTCCTTTTTGTATAAAATTGTAATGGTAACAATAATAACACAACATCCCATAGAATTGGCATGAAAATTAAACAAATAATACACATAAAGCACTTAGAACAGTGCCTAGTATAAAACAAGCAGGTTGTACCTACTATTATTCATTCAACAAACATTTGTGGAAGGGCTCTCCCGTACAGACACTGTGTTGGGTGCTGGGCATAGGCTGTAGTTGTTCATTTCACTTCCTCCACACCTCGCACAATGCCACATTGTGTGTCCTTAATAGATAGTTGCTTAATGTCCAAAGTCAGTCTATGGCTAGAACCAAATAGCCCTGGGGTTCTGATTTCCAGTCTGATGCCAGAGATGTGAAGGTGATGGCCTTATTAAAACTTTTGAGAAATGGAAGGTGCTGAGGACTACCTCTTGGGATGGAATGAGCAGGTGAACAAAGTCGGGCCAAGTCTGGAACCCACACTCTTGTCCTTCATGTGGATGAAGGAGGTGGAGCGGACCCACATGGAGGAATACAAAATCCCCTCGAGACAATTCGTCAGTTGTAAGAGATGTGTCCCTCTGGTGGGGGTGCTGATAATAGTGAGGCTGTGCATGTGTGGGAGGAGGAGGGGAAATCTTGGTACCTTCTGCTCATTTCTGCTGTGAGCCCAAAACTGCTCTAAAAATAAAGTCTACTTAAAAAAAATACCATTGAAGGAATGGAAAATTCACTTTATTAGGGGAAGGGACATGTGGACTTTTTTGATTTTTACAGTTCTGACTAGGAATTGGGAGGCAGGCTGAGTAGAGATGAGAGGGAGACAGGGTCCTGATTTTATAAGAATCGCGCTTTTTGGTTGATTTACTGTCATGGTTGACCTGTCCCACTTGCAAAGCATTTCCATCTGTGTTTAATTGGGGTTTCACAAAAGGGTGTGAATTTAAAAATAAAAACACTAAAAATTCTGTGCGTATTTCAGAGAAGGCAGCTGCTGCAGATTGGGTAGACACGCCTCCCAGGGCTGGGCTGCTTGTCACTAACCAAGGAACTCCCAGCCTCCAGTGGAAGCCTGTCCGCACCTGGTGCCCTCGGGGACACTATGGGCCAGGCTGGCCGGCAGAAAAGCAAGCACAGAGATTTAAAACCTCCAGCCCACGTTTCAACCCCATCACTCCTGATGGTCACTTAGAAATATCTCCAAATGGTAGAGTCACAAATGGGGTGCCCCTGGAAAGGCTACAAGTGTTTCAGTTTGGCTTTCTGAGCCCTGAGCTCAGTCTCCCCTTCCCGAGACCTCAGAAAGCAGGCGCTTTGGGTCTGCCTAATTCTGAGGGACATGAGAGTCAAGAAAGGGCCTCTTTATCTGGAAGTCTAGCAAAAGATAGATCCCATGTGCAACCTCTCCGACATCCCTGGCGTATCTCTGGGCTTTTCCTAGAAAAGTCCTTAATGGATTTGCGGTCTTGAAAACCCCGAGTACAAAACACCCGGAGTGTCAGGATTTCCCCCCACCTTCCCTAACGCGGCTTCTATGCCAAGCTGCCTCCCCCGGTCTAATCAAACTCCAGACACTCACACACTCTTCAGTGAGCCCAAAGTCCACTTCTTGGTGGCCTCTCTGTTCTCAAATCCCTTTTCTCTTAGCCCTGATACTAACAGAGAACACCAGCTCAGCCGCAGAGGAACACAAGCCAGAAAGACAGGGGCAGAGCCCAGCCGCAAACGCTCCGTGGTGCGTCCGGCCCAATGGCTGGAGCTGCCCTGCCCCACGAGAGTTCCCAGTTTGCATTTCCCACTTACTGTAACCAGCCCTGGACACCAAAACCCCTGGCCTCTCCCCCTCTTGCTGCTGTGGAAGGTTCTTTTCCAGGAAAATAGCCGCCAGTATGACCACACTGTGGCCAGTGCCTGCTCTCAGCTGGTGCCCGGGGTTTTCACTTCTAACTTCCCTTCCCACCACGAGCCCTTCTTTGTTGTTGGACTGTGTTTCTGGCGTGTCTGCTCACGTACGCGAGGATCCCCTTTGAGGGCAGGGATGTAGGAGTCTCCTCCCAGAGCTCAGCCCGTCCATCTCAGCCTGTCAGCCTGGGTCTTTGCCAGACACAAAACCAATCACTCAACCAGAACCTTGACCACAGCCTCTTGCCCTGAAAAGCCAGTCAGGAATGTGACCAGCGCCTTTGGCTTCAGGCTCCTGGTCTCCCTGGAAACTAAGATCTGTAGGACTGAGCCTTGAAATCCAGGTTCCAGGAACTCACAGTATTCCTTCCTCTTTGAGTCAGGAGAAACTCAGAACTGTCCCTGAGGAAGAGGCAGCAGAGACCCAGCCCCCAGCCCCGGTGACTCTCTCTATCCCTGGGCTAATGGTGGGGCTCATGCCCTCAAACAGACGGGCACTCACCTGTTCCACAGCTCCGCTCCAAAGCCAGTGAGAGAAACAGCAGGAAGCTCAAGGAGAGGAGCCCCTGGGGATCCATCAGCCAGTGAAGAGAGAGAAGGGAGCCCAGCAGCTGCTTGAAGACGCCACGACAGAGCGAGGACAGTGTCAGCTCTGCCCGACACTGCCGACTAGTCACGCATCAGGAACCAGATGGCTTCCTGTGTCACTGGGACTTTTTCTGCCTGAGTCTGGAGGATTGCTCATCTCCTTTCAGGCTTTAAATCACTTTGCTGTTCCCAAGAAGTCCGAGTCAAGTGCTCAGACGACTAAAGCCGGGAAAGTGGCTCAGCAAGCCCAGCCTTGAGCAGAAATGAACCCCCGCCCCCCCCCTTTTGGCCCCCCTCTGCTAGTTCTGCCTGTTAACTCCTCTTAGACCACCCCGCAATCTGGGTCTCTTAGTTCAAGGCTGGACTTGGATGACTGAACTTTAAAGGGTTCTTAGGTCTCATGTGTGATTTGTTCCATAACTTCAGAGAACACCTCCACATTGCAGTTGGGTCCTCTGCCAAAGCCACAGAGACATGGGGAGGGCAAGGGCGGATCGACTGGCAGAAACCCAATTTCCCAGCTGGGTGCCATGCGGCAGAATTTAGTGAGCCCTGGGCTTTATTTACAGGGGAGGGGGCATCTTCATTTGAGAACTTGTGTCTAACTTTTTGTGAAAGAGAAGGGACTAGAATTGGCAGAAGAAACACATATACTTTTCCAGGAGTTAAGCCATAAAAAATTGAAACACTGGAAAGATGATTTTACAGGTGTGCAAAGGAAGAGACTTTGAAAGGCCAGCCCCTTGTTTTTCAAAGTCCATTTTAACAGGTCACAGGCACTCCCCAAGGGGCCTCCCTAAGGACATTAGGGCAACAAGGACTGGTGATCTAGGTGAACTTTATCCTGACTGCTTTTCCTCCTCCTTCCCCTGACACCAAAACATCCTCCCCACAATACTACCTGGTGACGTGCTAGAGTTGGCACGCACCAACCCCTGAGAGCCAGTGGTTAAAATTTCAGGAATCTTGCGAGCTGGGTGGTTGGTAAACATTACCATTATTAAACATTTGAATTATGTGAAATTACAATTTCATGAATTGCATCAAAACTAAGGGAATAAAAACTTAAAACTCATTACTTCCTAATTAGTTCACAACATTTTACTATTGTCTGGGCCCTGAGGACACTTACATGTATGGTATCTCTACAGTTAAACTAAAACACCAGGTCATATGGGCTACTGCAGTGCCCTTCCAGCCCTGCATTGGATGACATCAGGTCGGCAGCTTGAAACCAGCCAGGGGGGAGAATATAGACCATGGAAACTGGCCAATGACAGAATCAGAGCTTCGGCTTCATGTTCTGCGGATTTTCTAGATGTAAGAAAGTGATAAGGAAAGATAATGATTCAGTTTGAACTTAACAGCATGTCATGACTGTAGCCTTGATGTTGTATTCAATAACCACCATCTAATTCAGCAAAGAGTCACAAGCATCCCTGATGAGCAAATGGGTTTGCAATATGTATTTTAATGTTGTACATTTCTTTAGCTTTAAAAAACTGACTGTAAGCAAGAAGAGAATAGAGTGAAATTTTTAAAGAGTTGAGAGCAAAAGGATGTCAATTTGGAATTCTGAACCCTGAAAAATTAATCCTTCAAAAGTGAAGGAGAAACAAAGACTTCCTTGGACAAACAAAAGTTGAGAGAATTTGGTGCCAGTAGTTTTGCCTTGCAAGAAATGTTCAAAGAAGTTCTTTAGGGAGAAAGAAAATACTATAGGGCAGAAACTTAGATCTACACAAGGAAAGGAAGAACTTCAAAGAAGGAATAAGTGAAGGTAAAATAAAAACTTATTTTTCTTACTCATAATTGACCTGACAGATAACACTTTATTCATAATAATAATAATAATAGCAACAATGTATTCAGTTATGGGTGCTTATGTATATCTCTTGCGTGTATATATGCTTTTGAATGCTTATATATAAGTGAAATGAATGACAATGACACAAGGAATAGGAGAGAGGAATTAGGATTATTTTGTTATATAAGGTACTCACCCTACCCATAAAACAGTATATTTGAATGTGCATTTGGATGAGTTGTAAATGTATACGCAGAATCTAGGACAACCACTAAAAAAATAAAAATAAAATAAAAGGTATAAGGTACATATTAAGAAAGGAGAGAAAATTACCGAATTAAACCACAAAAGGCAGAGGAAGAGTGGAAGACAATAATAACAACAAAGAACAAGGGAAACAAACACAGAATGTAACAAATATGATAAATATGATTCTAACTACATCAAGAATCACTTTGAATGTCAATGGTCTAAATGAGCCAATTAAAAGACAGAGATTGTCAGAGTGGATCAAGAAAACGAGATCTGATTGGCTCCTGGTGGGCAGCAGGGGCCATTAGGGAGGTGGAGGAGGGCAAGAGGAGGCAGGATTGGCAGGTCCAGGACCTGCCCCTTCTGCTTCTCAGGCCTGACTTCCTGTCGCTGGGCTGTCCACCAGACCAGCAATAACATGTCCTTGCGATTTGGCCAAAGGTGCTCACTCTTGAGACATCATGGTGATGTACTGGTGACAGGCTGGACTCAGGTACATCTGATACTTCCAGATCTGTGCAAAAGCAGTGAAAGATGCACTGACAACAGAATTCAAAACAAATGCCATGAAGACTTCCGGCGGCAGCATAAAAATTGTGAAAGTGAAAAAGGAATAATCTACTCTTACTAAAGCTTGAAACGCTACATTTTCGAGGTGAAGATGTGTGGGCATGTGTTAGAGCAGATTGAAAATGATCTCCCTTCATAGGAAAAAGACATACTTGTCTTGTCCACAGATCAACAATGACAATACATTGAAGTATGACTCAAAAAACAAAAACAAAGGCCAAAACCCAACTCTATGTAGTCTATAAAAAACCCATTTTAAGTATAAAAACATATAAATTAAAAGTAAATAGAGAGGGGCACCTGAGTCACTAAGTCAGTTAAGCCTCTGACTCTTCGTTTCTGCTCAAGTCATGATCTCAGGTTCCTGAGTTCAAGCCCTGTGTTGGGCTCTGTGTTGGCTGTGTGGAGCCTGCTTGGGATTCTCTGTCTCTCTGTCTCTCTCTCTGTCTCTCTCTCTGTCTCTCTCTCTCTCTGCTTCTCTCCTGCTAATGCTATCTCTGTCTCTCTCAAAAATAAATAAATAAACTTAAAAATAAAAGTAAATAAAGAAAGAGAAAACATGCTAACAGTAATCAAGAGAAAGCAGGCATTGCTATGTGAATTTCAGACAGAGAAGACATCAAAGAAAGAAATGCTATCAGAGATAGATATCTTCTTCCAAGAAGATATAACAATCCTTAACATGCAGAGCTTCAAATAGGTGAGTCAAAGACTGATAGAAATGCAAGAAGAAATAAATGAATCCACTATGATAATCAGAAACTTCAACACCCCTCTCTCAGAAATGGACAGAAAATCAGTAAGGGCACCACTGAATTCAAAGCCACCAGCAGTCAACCGGATATAACTGTTGACTAACACAATAACAGCAGAATACGCATTCCACTCAAGCTCACATGGAATGTTCACCAAGATAGACCACCTTCTGGGCCATAAAACATCCCTTAACAAATTTAAAATAATAGAAACCAGGGGCACCTGGGTGGCTCAGTTGATTGAGTGTCCAACTTCAGCTCAGATATTGATCTCATGGTTTGTGGGTTCAAGCCCCACATCAGGCTCTGTGCTGAACTCTTGCTCAGAACCTGGAGCTTGCTTCAGATTCTGTGTCTCCTTTTCTCTCTGTCCCTCCCCCACTTGCTCTCTGTCTCAATCTGTCTCTCAAAAATAAATAAAGGTTAAAAAATTAAAAAACAGAATAATAGAAATCATACATTGTCTGCTCTCAGACCACAATGGAAATAAACTGGAGATCAATAACCAAAAAAATCCAAAAATATGTAGAGACTAAACAATACAGTTCTAAATAACACACAGATCACAGATATCTCAAGAGAAAATTTTAAACATTTTGAACAAAATTAAAATGAAAACACAACTTATCAAAATGTGTGGGATTCAACAAATGTAGTGCCTAAAGGGACATTGATAGCATTGAATGAATATAATAGCAAAGAAGAAAGACCTAAAATCAAGAATGTAAGCTTTCAGTTTAGGAAACTAGAAAACAAAGACCAATTAATTTCAAAGTAAGCAAAAGAAAAGAAATAATAAAAACCAGAGTCGAAAGCAATAAAATTGAAAATGGGAAATTAATAGAGAAAATCAATGAAAGCAAAGCCTGGTTCTTGCCAAAGATCAACAGAATTGGTAAACCTCTAGTCAGGCTAAATAAATTTAAATAAAAAAGATATAGGACACAAATTACTAATATCAAAAATGTAAGAAGGACATCACTACCAAGCTCATGGAATAAAATGACAATTAAGAAATGCTATGAACAACTCTATGCCCACAAATGTTATAACTTCAATGAAATGGAACAGTTCCTTGACAGACATAATCTACCAGAACTCACAGATGAAATAGGCAATCTAAAACAATGTAATTAATAACCTTCCAAATCAGAAAGCATCAGATTCACTGGTTCTGTTTTGTCTTCCTAATTCATTCTATTCCATACTCTTTGTTTGTGTTTAGAAAGAGAGAGCTTTGCGAGCATAGGGGTGGGAGAAGGCAGAGAGAGAGAGAAAGAGGATCTTTTTCTTTTTTAGTTTAATGTTTATTTATTTTTGAGAAAGAGACAGAATGAGAGTGGGGGAGGGGCAGCGAGTGAGAGAGGGAGACACAGAATCTGAAGGGGCTCAAATTCATGGACCACAAGATCATGACCAGAGCCATAGTTGGATACTTAACTGATGTAGCCCCTGAGGCCCCTTGAGAGAGAGAATCTTAAGTGCCTGACATAGCACTTGATCCCATCACTTGGGATCATGACCTGAACCAGATTTACGAGTTTAATGCTTAACCAACTGAGCCACCCAGGAACTCTTATTCCATATTCTAACTCACTCTAATATCAAAAACAGGCAAAAAACATTACAAGAAAAGAAACCACAGGCCGATATCTCTCGTGGACAAAGGTACACAAATCCTCAATAAAATATTAGCCAATGAAATCAACAATGTATAAAAAGTGTGATGTTTTCGACCAAGTGGAAAGTGTCTAGGCAGGCAAGGCTGGTTCAACATTTGAAAATCAATTAATCTATTCTATCAACTATTCTATCAACAGGATAAAGAAGAAGAATCACAAGATCATATCAACACATGTGAAGAAAGCATTTGACAACACTAGCAATAAGAATTTTGGCCAACTAGGAGTAAAGAGAAATTTCCTCAACCTGATAAGGAATATCTACAAAAACCTACAGTTAAGCCATCAAGTTTGTTGTCATTTGCTATGCAGCCACAGGAAACCAAGGTAGGGGTAAGGTGGCTACCATGAGGTTTGTAATTACTGTGTCTGGTACACCGAGCTATTTCTATCCATTGTAAAGAGCAGATCTGGACAGACAAACAACTAAAGATACACAAATGATAAAGCCTTATTTTTATGAATCCATTTTCAAAAGCCTTCATATCCACACCCTTATTTGATCTTTACAACAGCCCTATGAAGGAGGCAGAGCTGGTGGTGGTGGAAGGCAGGGACTGCACCAAACTTGGGAACCCTGACTCCAAGTCAAAACCTCTTTCTCTTTCCCTGGAGTATACTCATTATCCCCATGAATACTCAACAAGGCAAGGAGGAAGGAAATCCGAATTGAACTCTCTGGATTCCTGAGGCTTCCCCCATACATTATTTCATTAATTTTTTAAAACACTTATTTATTTTGGGGGAGAGCACAAGCAGGGGAGGGGCAGAAAGAGAAGGACAGAGGATCTGAGGCAAGCTCTGCACTGACAGGCTGATAGCAGCGAGGATGATGTGGGGCTCAAACTCACAAACCCTGAGATCATGACCTGAACTGAAGTAAGACACTCAACCGACGAATCCACCCAGGTGCCCTTCATTAATTTTTGTAACAGGAAAAAGCAGGCATAATCACCACTATTTAACAGTTTGAGGTATAGACCTACTAAATAATTTGTCTAATGGCCCAGAGTCCCCAAAATGGAAGAATTGAATTCAAATGTTTTCCTGCATTATCTGACTCCAGAGTCTGTGCTTCATCCGTTCACCATCTCATTTTCATCACAGTGGGCAAAAACCTTGGCCAATCACCTGTTATCCATGGAACATTCCCTCTGGCACAGGTGAAGTTCTGAGCAACAGGAGAATCCCGAGTAGGTAGCATTTGATACCCCTTACCTCTATCACCTCTGACAAAACAGCACTTCCTTTGGTCATATGGAACCCTTTGGCCAAATGGAACCCCACTCTGAGAATGAGGAGGATCATATGTCTGTGGGAAAGACTCCACCCCAAACTCGGGTAACAATGAGCTTATCTCCTACTGTTAAACAAGAGGGTGGAGTATCCCTGTAATATTTGCTACTCTCTCTCCTAACACTTCATGGCTATGGTGGCAAAGTGGCCTCCCTACAGGTCGCTGGGGCAGGGCTGCCTCTGAGCATCCTGTCTTCCCAGCCGATGACTATGCTCATCGTGGCCTCTGACCAGAGAAGCCCCTATACCATGAGCCAGCACCACAGGGAAGGCTCACTGAGGAGCAGACCAGACTACCCGGCCACTTGGAGTCTATGATAAGCACATTTATCTGAATAAGTAAAATTAACACCACCACAACAACAAAAAGCAACAAAAACCCCACAAAAACAAAACGAAAATAAAAAATTCCCCCAAGCTCTGAACCATCTCCTAGGAGACCTGATTGCGGAGTCTAAAATTGGCCTGGGGAAATCACTGGAAAAAACACCCTGGCCCAGCCATCGCTGGGTGAGATGAAGAAGCCCCTGGGACAGGGGTCTGATTCGGGGATTGAACAGACCAGTGGAGCAGACAGCCCTCCAGTGGGTCGGGTTGCAGGGCCTGAGGGACACGGGGGAGGAAGCCAGGGTGTGGGTGGCTCTCACCCAGCCTGAGGCCCAGGATTTGCCCAACATCTTTATCCTCAGCGTTCATGCCAGTGGCCACCCTCCTGAGCAGATGGATGTGCTGAGTGACCCAACCGCAGAAGGGGGGCCTGGGGCCATGGCCCAGTATGGCCTGTGAGGATACCTTCTGGCCTTTCCTTGGTCTGTGATACTGAAATTGCTCCCTCCAAGGCCTTCCCAAACCAATGCCTTCTCCGGGTGCAGAGCCAGGTCAGAACATTGGAACCTAGAGATTGAGGAGAGATATCTACAGGCATCCCTAATCTGAGGGTTACCTTCCCAAACTCTTGTCCCTTCCACTGATGCTCCTGCCCTCCTCCCAGACCCCAGAGCTCATAGGTGGAGATCCCTCCCCTTTTGGCCTTCCCTGGACTTCCCTAAATGTCTCTTGTCCCTAGAATCTCCACAGCTCTTTGAGAAGCATTCTTGGTAGGGTTGGGGGTGCTTCCTAGTATCCCCCAAATTACCCAACATGGCAGCCATGTAGTTTGCTAGCCTGTTTTCTGCTGGCATAAGCTGCTGGAGAGAGGGAAATACCCACACCATTCTGCTCCTTCTAGGAAGGAACAGAGTTCAGGAACCAGTGACAGTGGCTGTTGAGTCACTGACCTCAAATTCTTTCTGTGCATCAAGAAGTGCCTCCTATAACTCTGATCTACCTTCTCCAACCGAGTGATAAATACAAAATCATTTGCAAAGTACCCTAGAAACTCTGGATAACCATGGTCAGCCTTGTGATTCCCTTCACACAAAGCTCAAACTAAGGCCTCCTCTTCAGCCGTTCGAGAAGACTCTTTGGCAAGTCCACTGAGCATTCTTCCTGCAAAACTTGGCAAAGAGCAAACTTAATTCCTTTCTGGATAGTCCCATTCCCTAATGGATGGTCACTTTCCTGAGAGACAAAGACAGCTGGGGAGGGAGAACTACGTGCTCCGTGAGGTCACTGAGTGACCTCTGAGATGCCGACAGGCCATGCACGTAGTGGGGTTCCTGCACCACCAGGCTGGTGACACAGGTTGACCTGAAGTGAGCCCAGGGAAGAAGGAAAAGTTAGTGCCCTAGCTGGGGTCACTGGAGAGAGCGATGAAGTGTGGGTATACAGATGAAATACAGCAAGGAAGCGTCTTCTCCTCCATCCACCTGCCTGCCCCTGTGCTAACCATGAGGAAAACACTGTATCCGACTGAAATATCCTTTAATGATGTAATCATACAAGGACTTACACACTTCATTATCAACCACTCACATGACTTTATCAAATAACATTTCTAGTTAAGAGCAAGCTGTGTGGGAAATGGGGTATTTAAATCTTAGGCTCTCTCTCCTCTTTTCTAAATTGCAAATGTCGTACCGTATTGAAGAACATTTTAAAAGAAGAAAGTAAAGTCTTCCATAGTTTTCTAACCTTGTCATGACGGCTTTCACACCTTAAGACCTCCAAGTCTTCGTTTATAAGTCATTAGAGTAGACGGCTCAGAACTCTGGCTCTGCGGTCGGAGAGGGCTGAGTTCAAGTCCCCAGCCTGTTATTTATAAATCATGCCACCTTGGGCAAGTTGCATAATCTTCCTGAGCTTTTTGTTGTTGTGTCAACAACAAAAAGATAAGGAAATACTTTACAGGGTTGAGGGACCCTAAATGACATCAGTGCAAGCAGGGTGCTCAGTGCAGAGCCTGGCATGTGGTAGCCATTTTGCACTTGGTTATCTCTCATTTTCATTGTTTCCTGAAAGTGGCCATGAGTGATTAGATTATGAACCGCCTGTAGCTGCAACAGGTGATGCACAAGAAGTTCTACCTTGTGGTCAAGGTCAGGGACGACCCTCAGAGACCTGGCCCAGAATGCCATAGGCACCCTAGCAGCAAAGGTCATTCCTGGGCTTCCCCGTGAGAGGCAACAGTAACTTTGCAGCAGAATTTAGAGATGAAGCACTTGACAGGCAATTAAGAACTGTTAGCAATTTAAGGTGAATTTTCTGCACCAAGTATTTAAAAACCCCGTTGTTTAAAGACTTGGAAATCTCAGTGTAGAAAATTATATTTCATAGAGAAAAGTATCAATCGGTGTTTTAAAACATAACAGGAACGATACAATTAAATATAAATCGGAACAGAAAATGTGAAACAGAATGAAAATGTGACCTGAGCCCTTAGCCACACCTGATTCAGTTTCGTAGAACCCACGTGTGGAGGGATTTGAAGTCAAAATCATGCAGTATAGTAATTATGGTTATTAAGTAATGCACATATAACTGTATAAAACACCTGTAGAGTGCTCGTTCTGTGGGATGGGTCCGGTCGCCTCAATTTATTCTTTTGTTGTATTATGAAATTTCAAATGAAAAATGCCTCTGGGTGTGATCATAAGTAAACACCTGAGAGTTGGACTAGTTCTAAATAACGGTCCGTCAAGATGCTGGTGCCCAGCATGGAGGCTGTAGAAGTGGCCGATGCTCCTTCCTGACCTGTGGCTTAAGTAACGTTTCCTCTTGCTCATTCATGTCTGTCACTAAACTGGCTGCTGTGCACACACTGTGTATTATTATAGGCTGCTGCCTAGTTTTATGAACCATGATTTCTTTTTTTTTTTTTTTTACTGTTTTATTTATTTTTGAGAGAGAGAGACAGCATGAGCCGGAGAGGATCAGAGAGAGAGGGAGACAGAATCTGAAGCAGGCTCCAGGCTCTGAGCGGTCAGCGCAGAGTCTGACACAGGTCTCGAACCCATGGATCACGAGATCATGACCTGAGCTGAAGCCAGACACTCAACCGACTGAGCCACCCAGGCGCCCCTGAACCATGCTTTCTTAAAGAGTATTGTGTTAATCCTCTTGCCTTGAAAGAAGAGCAAAAGAAGATCATGAGATTGTTTAAAATGTTAAGCTGTAGAAGACATTCTATAGGGGGTGAAAATATAGACCGTACCTGGAGGCAGAGGCTTCCTTCTTTAGTTTAATTGTTTGCTTTGTTGGTAACAGAGTTAAGACAAGGAGCTGTCCCGTTCTGCGAAGTCAGGTTGCCTTTAAGAAGGACGGCCCCCAGCTTCCTGTTCTGATGCCAGAACCAGGGGAAAGGCTGTGAGGACGCAGGTCCGAAACTGACTCCAGGAAACAATAGAAGGGCACACATTGCCCAAGGCAAAAGGGACCACCCTTGTAACACTCTAAGGGCGGGCCTAAAGATGGAGGCGAAGACTAGTCACGCCCTACGTGAGCGTCCTGGGCCCGCTCTGTGATTGGCCAATACTCTGAATGTTGTGATTGGGTCCCGCCAAAAGTAACAAGTACTCTAGGCCATGTGAATGGTTAAACCTGCTGTCAAGAATATTGTATAATAATGATTGGATCACTGTCTTTCCGGTAACTCCCCCTTCCCAAACTCACAAAAGCCCTACCCTGCCTTTGTTCGGGGCTCTCTCCACGTGGATCCAGTAAGTCTGTGAGCCCGAGTTTAGGCTGGCTGGGCCTAAATTCGTAATAAAGCCCTTTGCTTTTGCATGCGTAATTCGGTCTCCCAGGTAATCTCTGGTTTTAGGGGGCGATATTAAAATCTGGGTACAACAAGGCCATTGAAATGCTAAGCCGTGGCCTCGTCTGGACCCCAAGTGGCTGGGATATTAAGCCTCGTGTGCGTGTGCTCGAATGGCACCCTCAGATCTAGCTGTCCGTCTCCGGCTTTCCTTCTGGCGAGCACGTCCCACAGGGGCTTCTGCAGAGGGGTCCCCACATCCTGCAGGGTCCGCCCTTCCACACTGGGATAGAAAGCTTCCTATGTTGCTTACTGAACTCTTCAAAATACAAGAACCTGCTTGAAGAGCCTGGGTTCTAAATTCAGCTCCTTCACATAGGAATGCCAGGTCACATGTGTGGAAGAATAGGAGAATCCCAGGGCCCCTGGGGGACTCAGTCGGTTAAGTGTCTGACTTCGGCTCAGGTCGAGATCTCACGGTTTGTGGGTTCGAGCCCCACATCGGGCTCTGTGCTGACAGCTCAGAGCCTGGAGCCTGCTTCAGATTATGTCTCCCTCTCTCTCTCTGCCCCTCCCCTGCTTGCTCTCTGCCTCTCTCTCTCTCTCTCAAAATAAAATAAAGACATAAAAAAATTTTAATAAAAAAATAAAAATAAAGAATAGGAGAATTCCACAACATAAACAGCTTATCTTTCCCACGAGCTCTGCAGCAGGTCCAGACCTTACTATTACTATCCCCAATTCACAGATGAGGAAACTGAGGCTTAGAGAGCTAAAAACTTGCCTGAGGCCACACAGTGAATAAGAAACAGGAACAACACTGGAACATTCCTCCTGCCAGACTTGCATGGGATACAAGCTGCCTGGCAAAGTCTTTATCATTCTTTCTGGACCCTGCGTCCCATATTCTAATGTATTTATCATTAAGTATCTCTGACCCTTGGCTTCATTTGTACTTCCTGTTCTCTTCTTAGGAACTACCTCTGTTGGCCCTGAAGGCCCCTCTTGCCCCCTCCCTCGGCCCCGCTCCCATCAGCCTCTTAGCCTCTCCAGCTTGCTGGCCACTTCTGACCTCTGGCCCCCATCCGTGATTGCTGCCTTGCTGGCTTTTTCAGTTACCAGTCTTCTACAGAGACGTGCTGGGCCAGCCATGAGCACCGTCCTGCTCTGCTTGTCCTGGATTTCACCTTGAAGCCACCGGTCTTGATACTTACGCTGTCTGTTCTCAGAAATCTCTAAGACCTCAAATACTTGGCCCCACCAGCAGTCAGTTGTAATTCTTTCTCTAACCATTCATGCGTGTGATACTTCATGCTGCCACCCAAAGTCCCTGAGGGTTCAAGTTTGGCCTGACACCAGTGAAACTTTTTCTAATTGCAGAAGTATTTGAAGCTGAAGGAGCATGGACTCAGAAAGACAGGAATTATGACTACAGGGACTTCATTCACTAGTTGTGTGGCCTGGGAGAGACCACATTGCTGGTCACTGGTCTTCTCATCTATAAAGTCACGCACTGCCAGTTTGCTCCCGTCACGGAGGCTACGGCGCGCTCCTCGGGTCTCAGAGAACCAAAACACCCCCTCCCCAGTGGCTGGAAGCACCAGGGGAGCGTCTCTGTGGGAACTGCCCTCAGTCAGGTCCTTCCTTGAGTGCCACCGACATCCAACAACTGATCACCTGGTCACTGAAAGGATATAAAAGTCTAGTCCCCTTGCCTCAATTTGAAATAGGCTTTAGGGGGCACCCCAGCTCTGGAGCTCCTCAGGTAGTCGGTTGAGGCCTTTGCTCCAACTGCTTCCAGAGTTCAACTTTTCCCTCTGCTCAACCCTGTGTCCTTCACTTCCCACAGGTACTCTGGTACTTCACAAGTACTCTGGTACTCTTCCTGCTCACCAGTCTCCATCTCAGAGTCTACTCTGGGGGGAACCTGACCTTCAATGTCTCCTATATTTTCCAAGTGGTAAAACAACATAGTGTATGTAAAGTGCAGTATTTGATAGAGCATGGGCACTCAATATTTGTCAGTTCCTGGCTTCCCCTCATTGTTTTGTCTTTCATTCATTCCTAGGATTCTCTGCCTAGTGAACTGAGGCCTTCCAACAGGAGGTAATGTCCCTTCTTCTGCCTGGTCAGAAAACTCTTTCACACACAAAGAATTAAACAAATTCTTGGAAATTAATGGAAACCACCAAAAGTCTTAAGCAGGTAAGTAAGTGACCATATTTGTATTTCTGCTTCAGATAGATTACTTCTGCCACAGTTTGGAAGAGATGTAGGTAAACTGGAGGCAGGGTGACGATTAGAATAATGGTCTCCACTAAGGAAGTGGTAGGGAGGAAGGAGAGAAGATCGTCTGTGGGAGATCCATTTCGTAGGTGGATTTCATAGGGTTTGGTGACTGATTGGACAGAGAGGGGCTTGTTTACAATGGCCTTTAGATTGGTGGTGTAGCCTTCAGGCATACAGCAATGCCCGTCTCTGGGATAGGAAGTATAGGAGGTAAAGATAACTTTAGGAAAAAATTGGGAGCAAAGGTATAAGATTAGTTTTTTGGCTTGGGTTATCTTCAGCTTAAGTGTTTGTGGTTCATCCAGATAGAGCTTTCCAGAGAGGACTTGAATATACAGAGCTCAATTTCAGAGGAGAGGTATAATGTGGGGAAATACACACACACACACACACACACACACACACACACACACACACACCCTTAGAAGCTATTTTTCTCTCTCCCTCCTCTCACCATCAGGAAGCTGAGATTTAGAGGTTAACACTTCTGAGGGACTTGCCAGAGGCAATGTGGACAGTTTTGACAAAGCCATGACCAGAAACCAGGTTTCTCTGGTCAAGGTCAATGAACCCACCCCCTCACTGAGTTTCATCTTGCTCTATTTATATTTGTGTTTCCCCAGTCTAGCAATGCCTGACACTCAGTAGGTGTTTAAAATGTTTGTGGAATAGACATGCTAATAACAACCATGCTTTGAGGTAGCGCTGGCCTCTCCTCTTCACATCATCACTGGAATTACATCTCAGCGGCATCTTGGAAATCATCAGACCCAGGGAAGTCCTATTTAGCCACCAAATTTGCATTTCCCCAGGTACCTTCCAATTCCCCTCTACTTCCTCTGAAAGCAAAAACTCTATTGTGCAGGTCACACCCAGGGCAGGATTTGTGCCGGGTCCACAGACCGGAATGAAAGATTGATAAAAGCAAGAAGGATAGAAAGAAAGTATTATTTTAGGTACAGAGATCACATAATCAAGTCCCTCTTATATTATACTTGGAAAAACTTCGGTCAAGAGATCTTGTCTTGATTCACTCAAATTAAAGTCCTGAGCCTGGGAAAGAGGAGGGAACAGTTTGAGACCAAAAAAAAGAGAAAAAGAAAAAAGCAGCTAACACATATTGACTACTTACTGTATACCTGATTTTGTGCTGAGTGATTTACTGAGGTAAACTCATTTAATCCTAATGGGGAAAAAAATTTCACTTTTTTTACATGAGGTAACTGAGACTAGAAAGTTTACTTTTCCTGAGGTTCTAAAACTTGCAATTGGTGGGTGTTGGAATTCAAACCCAAGATGGTGGCTCTAGAGCTGATGCTCTTCCAGAGGCTCCCACTGTGGTTCCAGATGTTAGGTATAAGCTTACAAGTGAAACTCATTCCAGTGGCTTTTTGAACCACTGAAGATGTCCAATGCTGCCATTTTAGCAAGCCTGGCGAAATTCCGTGGTCTGGGGTTTGAGAGAATCCAAGATACTTAGATGAACAAAGGAAAGAAAATTGATCAAGTCCAAAGGGCTCCCAGTGGGCATCAACAAATCCCAACGGAGAGAGAAAGCATCTTTGACTTCCAGCCTCAGCTCTGCTGGTAACTTGTTACATGGACCTGGGCATGCCACTTTCCTTTCTCGGTCTTCCAGGATTCAAATTTTATGGGGAAATACAAATTGTGTGGGCTTCCCTACTGATGATTTCCGAGTCTTCTCTATAATAATCATCTCTACCTCACAGGGGACAAAAAGGGGAGGGAGAGAGTCTCATCCCCAAGAAGTGGTTTTGGGCTTTGGAGAAGCAAAAATTGGTTTGAATCTTGAAAAGTGAGTAGGAGTTTTTGGGCAGACAAGGCGGGGTAGGGGAAGGGGAGATTCCAGGAAGTACAAAAGCTTGAGTAAAGGCACTGGGTGAATTTGGGGAACTACAAGTAGTTCGGGAAGCTTGCAGCATTGCTGCAAGGGAGGGGCCAGGCTAGAAATTAGAAGAAATCCACAGAAGCCAAGTCATGTAGAGATTAGTATTCACACTCAGGCCCTCTAATGCACCTATTCTTGAAGATGCTAAGCATGAAGATGTCATAGTCAAACTTTGTTTCATTATTTTTTTAAATTTTTCTAATGTTTATTTATTTATAAGAGAGAGAAAGACAGAGCATGAGTGAGGAAGGGGCAGAGAGAGAGGGAGACACAGAATCCAGAGCAGGCTCCAGGCTCTGAACTGTCAGCACAGAGCCCAACACGGGGCTTGAACTCACAAATTGTGAGATTGTGAACTTAGCTGAAGTCAGCCACTCAACCGACTGAGCCACCCAGGTGCCACTAAACTTGTGCTTTAAAATGTACTTCTACTTTGGGGCGCCTGGGTGGCTCAATTGGTTAAGTGTGCAACTTCAGCTCAGGTCATGATCTTACCGTTCGTGAGTTTGAGCCACGCATCAGGCTCTGTGCAGACAGCTCAGAACAGAATAGCACAACAGAGAGAGAAGCTGCTCCTGTTGCCTGGAAACTGGAATGGAAAGACATTTTGTGGGGCAGGGCCCTGCTGAGCTACAGCCAACCTATAACCCCCACCAATCTGTTATTCATGGAGTCTTTCTTCTCTTCTTGATGGACTCAACAGAAAAATAAGAACAAAGGAACTGCTATCCAACACCTCAGAGAACTTCAAAGTTAAGCAGTTGCCTCTAATTGTTTTTAACAAACATTCCCAGGATAAAGGCTTTTGCACTGCGTGATTTCCCAGTCAGGTCCAATAAAGAGCCTTGCAAGTGGGGTCTTTCCAGGAACTGCCGGATAGATCAAATAATGACAATTCTCTGAGAATGAAGTTTCAAAGGAGGCCAACCCCTTTCTGTGCCCCTCAGTGGCTGCCAGACTGTTGGCTTTCACCATGATTTGGAGCTGTTGGTTTTAAAGGAAAGGGAGAGGCTAGAATAGGATGGGTGTAGGACAAGTTAAAATACTACAACAGTTCACTGTTCTTATTGGACTTCAGCCATCCTTCTTGAATAAACACTCTCTGAATTGCTGTAAGCCTTTGGTTGATTTCTAGAGTTCTGAAGAGGCTGATTTTGATTATTTTTTCCTCTCATTTTCTCATTGCTTTTACAGATGAGAGAGTGTTTGGAGGCCCTTTCTCTGCCATTTTTGCTAGCATACGTGTGTGTGCGTGCGTGTGTGTGTGCGTGTGTGTGTGTGTGCACATGTGTGTGTGCATGTGTGCGCGTGCACATGTGTGCATGTGTGCGCATGTGTGCATATGTGTGTGCGTGCCTGTGTGCGCACGTGTGTGTGCATGTGTGTGTGTGTGTGTGTGCAATTCTATCAGGTTAAGAGAATTCTCAGCCACTGGGTTGATTTTTCTTTAATTATCATAAGTATTTTACATTTTTTCTCCATTTTTTGAAGTGACTTCTGCTTTCCCTCTTTTAATTGGCTAATGCGGTTAATTACATAAATCGATTTTTTAAAAGTTAAACTATCTTAACATTCTGGGGATAAGTCTGGGCATATCTTGTTATGTAGATGAATCAATTTGGTAATATTTTACTTAGAATTTCTACTCACAAGTAAGATTGGCCTGTAATAAGGAGAAATAAAGTAAAAATAGCCATGATTTGGATGACTGACTCAGAGATGACAATCCATGGCATGACTTCTATATACAAGAGTTGGCTGTAACTTTTAGTTGTTTTCTATCAGGGAGTGGGTAAATCTCTTTGAAGGTACACATGAAATTCAATTAAGACTACATTAAATGAGTTAAAGAGAACTGAAAAAAAGCGCCTTTAACAAGATACATGTTCATTACTCTCTCAACTAAAAGAAGAGGTAGGCAGTTTAGATCAGCATGATGACTTTTTAAATATTTTTAGGATATCTGGGATAACTCTAGGATATGGTGTTCTATCATGGCCTTTGTCTTCATAGTTCAAAATTGCTAAACTCCATCCATGCATTTTTGTTCCAAGTAGCAAGATGAATGAAGAAATGGAAAATACTTTGCTACCGAATCCCAGAAATCCCTGACAATTCTGCCTATATAGCAATGGCTAAAACTCACCTACATGTAAAGGAACTGGGAAGCGTAGTCTTTAGATGAATGACAACATGTCCAACTAAATATCAGTCTTGTTTATCTGAGAAAATAGCAGGTAAATATCTATTTAATAAGCAATTAGGAGTCTCCGCCACCCTGAGAATGGTTTGATCATGTAAGAGGGGGACATCGTTGTAATCAGATGTGTGAGAAGGTGAGTGTGTGCCTCTGCTTGCACGCATGTGAGCTCGGCAGCCAAGGGAAACGAGGGCACGTCCACTAAGGTATCTTCTCATCTGCTTTCTCAGATGATCGCGTCACAATAGAATTTATCCCTTAAGTTTATTAAAAGTTAATCATAAGTTTCTTGATCTGGGTGATGATTACGTAGGTATATTTACTTTGTAGAAATTTACCATGCACTTTTCAGTACATATGTAATATTCCAGTAAAGAAAGATAGTGATAAAAGACGGCTTTGAAAAAACACTTGTTTTCAAGGTTTTCTTTCAAATCCTTTCCTAGCTTTCTCCATGTAGCCACATTTTGAACCTATTTTGTCTCTACTTTATGTGGAAATATGCAATTATTTAATATATAAATATATTTATATTTATTATCATCTGCAAATATATGATAAAATTTATAGAAGTATATATATTTACCACAATCATTTCTGAGATCTATAGACCTACATCTAAAATTTCAGTATTGCATTACATTAATCATTCCATATCTAGAAAAATTTTTCATAAACCAAACCAAATTAATACCCAGAATTTTTCAATGAGATATTTCAAATTTACGAATTGGCTTCCTCATCCTGCAGAAAGTTCATGTAGAATCATTTCTATCAACATCTGTAACATTCTTGAAAGTTTCCATACTCAATGAAAGCAATCTTCAAAACACAAATCTGGTCCTGCACCCTCCTTGCTGAAAGCCCATCACTGGCTTGCCAATGTTCTTAGGATAAAATTCCCAAGGCCCTGTATGAAATGGGCACTGCTACCCCACCAGTCTCCTCTCCTGCCATGCTTTCCTTAGTCTTCCCAGACCCACTGATCTCTCAGTCTGTATCTCGGAGTGATAGGCTTTCCTCCTTTTCCTGAATTAGGCTTGCCTAAATTCAGTTTTGTATCTTTGGTGTTGGTGCGAAGCAGGGGAGGTAGGAGGAGGTGGTAGGCAGTGTGTCTTGGTAGGTCCTCGCTGCTGATCTGTCAATGCTACCAATAACTCTCTTTGTTGGTTCTACTTGGAAATTCACAAGAGGGTAGGGCTGATTCTCCTCCAACCTCACCTCTCCAAGTCCCCTCACAAAAAATTGCAAAGGGATTACTGGACCTTTTCAGAGTAACTCTCATTTTTCCAGTTTTTCTCAGAAAAATAACACACCTCCCCACTGTGGATGCAAATAAAAGTCTTTACTAAATGGCTCAAAGGATCTCAAAAGTCCAGGAACTTTAGAGGAAACAGTGGTTAGTTATAGGAATTTGCACACGAAGCCAAGTCACAAGTCTGGAAAATAATTAGAGCTGATTCATCTTGATGGGAAACCCTAAAAATTTGCCCATTAAGTATTGCTACCTAGACATCAGCGTTTAGCTTTTCCTATGCTTCTTCTAATTACTCCCAAACCTTCTGTAAAATTCTCCCCCAACTCTTTTGTTTGGGGATCTTGCATACGACCAGCTGATACAGGAGCCACAGTCTCTGCCCTGGCAACCTTCCTTGTCTTTTGTGAGTAAAATGCTCTGGCTTTGGCCTGATGCTGACTGAAATTCTCCTTTGTTCAATCAAAGTTGAGTTTGGGGTGGGGAAAGGTAAACTCTAGTCTAAAGGATGAGGGAGAAAACGGGTCTTCTCCATCTAATCAAGTTTTCATGCCAGCGAAATTTTGCAGCTGATTTTCATACTAGTTTATCTCAGAAATAAGCAGGTTCAGGCCTATCAGGAGAAGGACATTTTTCTTTAATACAACCCTGACTCTTGTGAAATGAAAGCCCCAGAATTATTATGCTAAGAAACATTCAATTCTTTGAGAACTGGTTTATTTTTCAAGGACCACCACCCAAGAGGGCTCTCCATTGGCTGCCTAGAAATGTGAGCATAGCTTTCCTTAAATACTTCTGTATTCACATCTCCCCAAGAACCAGGTTGGTGTTTTTCTTCCAGAGCATCCCTGTCTCATGTTCCTTTCTTCCTTCTTGAGGGCTCCTTCTCCACACACACTCTCCTGGCCTGCTCATTTTTTCAGTCTCTGATTCCCAAGGGGATTTCTCTCTAACCTCAAAACCAGATCACATTTTCCTGATTTACTTTAGTTCAGTCTCCACTAGCTCTTTCATCTAGAAGTTGTCATATCTGATACCTATACCACTGTTATAATTGAAATTAAACTACTAATTTTCCATAGGGGTGTCTTTTAAATTTTTTTTTAATGTCTGTTTATTTATTATGAGAGAGAGAGAGAGAGAGCGAGCAAGAGAGAGAGCTCAAACAGGGGAGGGCAGAGAGAAACAGAGACACGGAATCTGAAGCAGGCTCCAGGCTCCGAGTTACCAGCACAGAGCCCAACATGAGGCTCGAAATCACAACTGCAAGTTCATGGCCTGAGCCCAACACGAGGCCCAAATTCACAAACTGCAGGTTCATGGCCTGAGCTGAAGTTGGACGCTTAACCAACCGAGCCACCAAGGCGAGGGCCTGTCTTCTACACTAGAGTATCATCTGCATGCAGGCAAGAACTATGTCTGTCATTCTGAATACTACATCTAGGATTGTGTTTGATTCATAGCAACTGTCTAATAAATACATATAACCGTTATTTTTAATACTCTGAACTCAGTTGGTTAGAAGTTAACATCAAAGAGTGATCTTTTCCCCTTTCATACCAGGTCTATGTCAAATCTGCCTTCGATCACTTTAGGATGTTTTGGGAAAATCCCTCAGTTTCATTTTTATCACTTCTAGTAATGTAATAGTACAGTTCGATGTAAAACTCCCCTTGAACCTCTTCTTCCTGTCACTACAGCTCAGGCTTGTCTCATGGTCCAGAAACTCTGTAATAGGGAGAAAGGATGATCTAAACTCCCCCACCCTTCTATTTTACCTCCTCCAGTTCCAGCTTCTCAAGTGGCTTAGGGCAGGGAAAAGAGAACTAAACTGTTTCATGGTTACCTGACTGCTGTTGATCATCTTCGTTTCTCTGGCTGACCTTGACCCACTGGCAAATGCCTCTATAACAGACACCTGAACATTGGCTCTTTCGTGAAGCACAGTGCAAGTGCTTTAGGGGCCTTGGCATGCCTGGTGGAGGTGAAGAGCCCTCCACTGAAGAGTGAAGATGTGGAAGAGGTTCTCTGGCTTGGTGTCTTCTGACTCTCCCCCCCCCCCCCCGCCATTCAGCTCCCACTGATGATGCGGCACCCTCTTATCACGGAGATCTGCCCACCTGGTAAAGCCTTGTGACAGTCCACAGTACCCCCTGAGGAAGCTACATCCTTGCCATGCCAAACAGTGAGTATGCAGGCTGTTCCCATCCAATGCCATGTTTCTACCTCAAGAAAGATCAACATACCCACTGCCTGACCAGGGATGGAGACATTAGTATCCATTTCTTTGGCATATCTTGAATCTCACAAGTGGTGCTGGCAGAGAGGTCCCTTTCAATGAGCATTATGAGAAAGGCACCTTGCTCATGGAGAGGAGAGGGAAAGCCACAGGTCTCTCCCAACTGTTACAATTTAGATGTTGATGGCTCCCTTTCTCTCCTCTCTCCCCAATCTTGGAACAGAGATGAGAAGTGCTGGGGTAGCAAATCAGTTCAGTCACCTCTGGAGGTAGTACTACTGCTGACTTATTTGTAGCTCTCTTTAGGAAGTGAAGTCTCTTTGTCTTGGCTCTAAATTTGGAGCATAAGGAAAAGTCCCATCAGAATCCCATCACAAATATCTGCTGAAAGAATGAGCCAGTGTTCGCTTCAAAGAAAGTTCTGCCTGAGCTGGGCCCCCAGGCACAGAGGTCACCGCGCTGGAAGGCTCATACTGCCGGGATCACACTTCCTATTTCAAGAAGAGAGGAAAGAAACCAACCAAGTCATCTCCTATCTGGGCTGTGCAGACCTTTGTGGGCAGATGGGAGATGAGAGGCAGAAATGGCTGGGCGAAGAGCAGAAGTAGTGAAAAAGGGACCTGCAGGATGAGGTGGACCCCAGGAATGAAAAAAATAAGAAATGGTAAAATGATGGGAATAGAAAACGAGGTGACAGCAGAACACTGGGGGAGGGACAGCACAGCTGGTGAAAGGGAGTCAGGGTCTATGGATACCACGTTGCAGCTCATGCAGGAGGCTCTGAGCTAAATCTGTCCCCACCCCAGCCATGCAGTCTTCTGAGGCGCGGAGAGCAATAGCAGTACGGGGGGACAGGGAGAGTATCCTCTCCTTTAACAAGTGGGCCTGAAAATAGCCCACAGCCCCTGGGGGAGGGTGACCCTGCTACTCATGGGTGGGAAGTAAGGATGAAGGATGGAGCCTTTCTGAGACTGCTCTGGTGTCAGCGAGAATTGTGTAGAATTAACAGGGTCAAGGAAGCCATTTAAATCCAAATTCCTAATTAAGAGTTTGGAAAGACTTCCTCTCCCAACACCCTTCCCCATTCCTCAAAGGAGCGCGTTCAGGTAAATTGCTCAGCAAGAGCCAGGCACATGGAGGGCCTCAGTCAACGGAACCTTGCAGTGAGCAGCTCCTGGCACCCAGCATGGCTGAGCACTTGGGAAATGTGGGTGAAGAATAAGTGAGCTCATTGGCTGAAGGGTCCAGGTCTAATTTAAGGTTCCAGGTCCCACCACCGGGGCCCACTCCAAACTGTTTATTTGTGCAGAGTTGTATATGAAGCCTGTATTCTCTCACTTTCCAAGAGATCCTGACCTTGAAACCTTCTGTGTGTCACATCTGTGTGGGCTGCCTGTCGAGGCAAGCTGGTCCTGGTGGCATAGCGGTGCACCCGGGGGTCCTGGGAATCTGGGAGGAACCACTGGACATTTTAACCCGAGAAGGGAAGAAGTGTGGTGTCCAGGAGAAGAGGAGGGCAGGAAGTGGGAGAGAACCAAGTCCCTTGGACAGACCAGGGAGTTAGAGGTCAGAACAAGGAAGCCCAGGGACATCTTGGGCCTTACTGCTCAAAAGAAAATGGCCTGTGGACACCGGCATTGGCATCTCCCAGAATCTGGTGCAAAATGCAGAATCTCACGCCTCACCTCAGACCCACTGACCCAGTCTGCATTTTAAGAAGACGCCCAGGTTTTGTGGTTCAAGTTTGAGGAGCGCGGACCTAGCTGGCTGCAGTGGGGCCAGCAGGGGGCAGTGTCGCACGGCTCACCAGAGGGGCCCGAGGGAGGCCGGCAGAGGTCTTCCCTGGGGGTTTCACCTGAGGCAGTTCTCGGGGAGGACTTTGGGCAAATGGCTGGGGTACCTTCTCTGCACAAAGACAAAAGTCTTGGGTTAAGAAATAAAAATTCAACTGAGTAAATTTTAAAGATCTTACTGGCTTATTCATGAGTTGGGCAGCATTCCATTTGCAAACAGAAAGAAGCTCTGAGGAGCAGTGCAACATGAGAGACTTCCACAGGCAGGAGGGAGCAGGACAAGTTACCAGCAGAGAGCGGATTGTTTCAGGCGAGATCCCCTTCCTTTAGGGAAGAGCCAGGGTCTGTCAGGCAGATGACCTCACTAGGAATGAGGCAATCTGGTAACTCCAGATTGACTGGCTCAACCCAGGAGAGGTAGAAACTGTAATTAAGTTAGGTATTGTCTTGGTTTGGCAACATGGGCACATGTGACTTCACTTTTGGCCTCCTTCTTTTTTAAATGTTTCTTTATTTTTGAGAGACAGAGAGACAGAGCGTGAGCAGGGGAAGGACAGAGAAAGACAGAGTGTGAGCAGGGGAGGGGCAGAGAGAGGAGACACAGACTCTGAAGCAGGCTCCAGGCTCTGAGCTGTCAGTACAGAGCCCAATGCGGGGCTCGAACTCACACACCGCGAGATCATGACCTGAGCCGAAGTGGCTGCTTAACCAACTGAGCCACCGAGGCTCCCCTGGCCTCCTTTTTTTTTTTTTAATGTTTATGTAGTTTTGAGAAAGGGAGAGAGACAGAGCATAAGTGGGGGAGGGGCAGAGAGAGAAGGAGACCCAGAATCTGAAGCAGGCTCCAGGCTTGAAACTGTCCAGCAGGGCTAAGCCCGTGAACTGCAAGATTATGACCTGAGCAGAAGTCGGTTGCTTAACCCACTAAGACACCCAGGTGCTCTTTTTTTTTTTTTTAATACTTGAGTTCACTAATAATCGCCCCACTGAGTTTTGATGTATGGAAACATAAGAGAGGCGGGGGAATCCATGAGAATCAGGCTTGGTCCTTGCACTGGGACGCCCAGAGAAGGTATTGTCTTGGTGTAAGGTACCAGGAGTCCTTGAGGCCAACCCAGCTGCAACCCTATGTTCAGAGGGTTTGGTGCAAGAGCATGTGGTCTGGTGCTCTGCCGTCACCATCCTGATGTTATTAAGTTCTTGATAACTTCATCTTTCCACCTGTGTTTTTTAAATGAAGTCCTCTGGTAGCACTGACACGCTCATGAGTAGAGGAAACGTGTGCAGGATGCATGTCCGTGTTGTTCAGGCTGCTTCATCCAAATGCGGTATTCAGGTGCCCCCTGAGTGGGGAATTCAGCGGATCAATGACGGAGAGGAGCTCACAAAGACGTAAAACGACTACAGAGAGACTGTATCACCAAAACCACCAGCTTCCAGGGAATGTTGGGAAAATGAGTGTGCAGAAAAGGAAAATAAAAACAGTTAAGTCAGGGGTTTTTTTTTGCAGTATTTCTATCGCTCTAGGGTTTTTGGGTTTTTTTTGCATTATTTCTATTGCTCTGGCAAAACCAAAATGCACATGTATGTATAAGCTCTAAAATACGAATTGAGTAATTTCAATTATTCCACAAATAAAGATTCTTGTATTTCATTCAAAACTAACATTGCACAACATAAACAATAAAATTCACAATAATAACTTACATGTTTAATCTCCTTTACTTAGAACATTTAATAACAATTTTAAAAAATCATCCCAAGTACAGACAGGATGCAGAATAAAGAGAAGAAGTTTGTATTTTAGTACATTTAATGGCACTTATTTTCTTTCTTTTTGAATGGGGGGGTGGGAGGTCCCACATTTTAATTCAGCACTAAGTCCAACAAATCAAGTATCTGTCACAGTCTTGAGAGAGAGAGGCAGGGAATAGTTGGTGCTGGTGACCTGGGTCATTGAAGGTGGGGATTTGTCTCAGCTCCTCAAGTAACTACAACCAATCAGAGCTTGATGTCTGCAGAGGTCTGTCTGTTCCTTGGCAGCTGAGGACTATGCTTATTTGTGACGTAAAATGACATTTCTTTTTTCTTACTGCTTTCCCCCAGAGATGCTTTTTGACTCCGTTGGTGCATGCATGTGTGTGTCCTCAAGAAAACCTCCTCTTCTGCCAAGAAAAAGCAAGGGGAAAGGGAGGGACACGGAGAAAGGAAACCTGGATGGTCCCATTGAAGAGTGCCAGCCAATCAGAGCTGAGGCTGGGACGGGACCGCAGGTGGGGCCACAGGGTATGGGAGGTGGCCTTGGGAGTCCAGGCTACCTTGTGGTAACAGACACAATCCAAACTCTCTTATGCATGTTCAGTGTGAACCAGGCAGCTGCCTAACATACAATGGCTTGGCCCCGGGACCCTTTCACTATGTGGCTCCACCCCTCAGAGCCCCTCACTTCCTGTCACATCAATTCCATCCATTTTCTACTGGCTAAAACCAGTCACATGACCCCACCTAAATGGGAAAAAGGAGCTGAGAAAGGTAGCTTTTCTACTGGCCCATGTATTACTTAGGGCTCTTCAGAGAAACAAATAGGAAACACACACACACACACACACACACACACACACACACACACACACAGATTTATTATAAGGAATTGGCTCATGTAATTACGGAGTTTAAGTCCCAAGATCTGAGTCATCAAGCTGGAGACCCAGGATTGCTGACCGCATCTGAAGGCAGGAAAGAAACAAACCAGCTCAAGAGGAGTCAGACACAAGTAATTCTCGCATAATTGTGGGAGGGCGAGCCTGCTCACACGTTCACCTGATTGGATGAAGGCCACACACAGAGGGAGGATAATCTGTTTTACACAGTCTACTGATTCAGATGTAAATCTTATTCAGAGAACCCTCACAGGCACACACAGAAGAACGTGGGACCACACATGGGAGCAGTCAAGTTAACACATAAAATTAACCAGGACAGCCCAGGAGGAAAATGAGGGTGTTTGGCGAGCACACAGCATTCTCTTCGGCAGAGGAGGCCTCGATGGCAGGGAAGGCTGGCTTGGTGAGGAGGGAAAGTGGTCTGCGGCGCGGCAGTTTCCAGAAGGGGGAACTCGCGCTTGAGGGGTCTTCTTGGCTCTAGGCCCACACAAGCCTTGGAGGAGGGGAGCTCACAGCAGACCTCCCACCTGCCTGCAATGGAAGACACTAGTGATTACATTTCGTCCATGTGACGGTTTGGATAGATCCCACGACACAGGTAGGATGTGAAGAGTTGCACACAAAGAAGTTGGGCTGCTCAGCTCCCCCAGGACAGGTTTGGGAGGGACTCTTTTTATGGGGCAAAGCTTCATGCTCACCCTTGAGGGGTAAGCCTGACCCCATATTCCCCGGAAGCCTAATGAACGTGCTCCTCAGAAAGGAGGCCAGAATTTAGGGGTGGGGAGGAGCTGAAACTCCAGGAAGTCGGATATGGATGTGGGAGCAAGAGTCAGAGATAGCACAAATTAACTCCTCGGACACACTGACACACCAGAAAGAGCCCATGATCCCAGGGTCCTCCACTTTGTATCTCGATGGTCCAGGCCAGTGGAGCAGGCATTGTCAGACACTTAATTTTGATAGTCCTGGGGAGCCTGGGTGGCTCAGTCGGTTGAGTGTCCAACTTTGGCTCAGGTCATGATCTCACGGTTCGTGGGTTCGAGCCCCGTGTCAGGCTCTGTGCTGACAGCTAGCTCAGAGCCTAGAGCCTATTTCAGAATCTGTGTGTGTGTCTCTCTCTCTGACCCTCCCCTGCTCGCACGGTTTCTATCTCTCAAAAATAAAATTAAAAAACATTAAAAAAATAAAAAATAAATTAAAAAAACCTTTGATAGTCCTATCAACTATTTATTTAAACAAGAAAACACAGTTTGATCACGTCTTCTGGTAGAAAGAATGCATGTGTATCTATATATGTGTGTTGGGAAGCAACCATGGAGATAAAATATTAACTGTATTTATTTATGTATGTATGTATGTAAATTTATTTTTAAGTTTATTTATTTATTTGGGGGCATCTGGGTGACTCAGTTGGTTAAGCATCCAACTTCAGCTTGGGTCTTGATCTCATGGTTTGTGTGTTCAAGGTCCTGCATCGGGCTCTGTGCTGACGGCTAGGAGTCCGGAGCCTGCTTCGGATTCTGTGTCTTCCTCTCTCTCTGCCCCTCTCCCCGTGCTCTCTCTCTCTCTCAAAAATAAACGTTTAAACTATTTTTAAGTTTATTTATTTTGAGAGAGGTAGAGACAACGTGAGTGGGAGAGGGGCAGAGAGAGTGAGGATCCAACGAGGCTCCACACTTCCAGCCCGATGTGGGGGCTTGAACTCAAGAAACTGTGAGATCATGACCTGAGCTGAAACTAACAGTCTGATGCTTAACCAGTTGAGCCACCCAGCTACCCCTTCACTCTAATTTTTTAAAAGTTAATTTGAAAGTCCCTGTAGGTGTCTCAGCAGCACACTTCATGCCATCACTTGTGAGCAGAGCTCCTGTCTGGCCGAAGAAGGGATGGCCCAGCCGTCTTTCCATCTCCCGAGTTAGCAGAGCTCATCTCAGGTCCACAGAAGGCAAGGAACCACGGGCACCATGACCAGTAGCCACACTGTAGTCCGGACTACTTCGGAGGATCTGGCTGAAAGAGCAAGAAAACACCGAACACTTAGGTGTCTAGACTTCAGGGAAGGAAGGATTACTTCCCCTCTCTGTTTTTTTACCCCACTCTCCGTCTACACCTACTAAAAGGAAAAAAGAGAAAAGAAGAGAGAGAAGAAGGGAAGAGAAGAGAAAGGGTAAGAACAGAGGGGAGGAGGGAGCATAAAATTTTTAAAAAGGGGAACAGGTGATAAAGTAGGAAGGGAAATTAGGGATGCTTTTCTAAAATAATTTGGGTGGATAAAACGTTGGATTGGTTTAGCTCGTCCAAAATAAAAAGGGCTATATTATTGTTTTCCCCCTCTCTGTAGATGAGCAGTCACCCTCATTTTATAAAGGACAGGGGCTGCGTCCCTTCCTTCTTATGGATCTCAGGATATGCTGGTAATATGAAGGAGGTCTCCTGGTCAGACACCAAACTGTCCCATCAGGTCTGTGGTGGCAGGAGAGACGAGAAGAGGCACGGCCAGTCAGTTGGGAAGAGTAAAAAGAGTGTACAGTTCCCATAATCTGCATGTGGTAGCACAGGTGAAGAAATCAGCACAGGTGGGAGGGAAGACTAGGTCCAGGAAGACCATGAAAGGGCGGTGTCTCTGGGGGCCATGGTACCTGTTGAATGCCAGGGAGCTTGGGTAAGTGTTGGCACCGCGGGTCTGAGTTATTCTGGAAGAATATGGACATGGGTACTCAAGGATGTGGTTTCAGAGGTATGGAAAGTCCAGGACCCAGAGTGCTGGAGATAATGATTCAAATTTATTAAAGGGTCCCCGAAACCTCCCAGTGTCTCCACAAGTGAAGGGCCAGGGTATAATTTAAGTAGCATTCATTGAAGACTTGTCAGGCGCTGTGCTAGGTAGGTTATCTGTACGGTCTTATTTAATCCGTATACAGAATGAGATCAGGATTACTAGTCTGTTATTCAGGAAGGACACAGCTTGGAGAAGGATATGACTTGGAGCAGTGAAGTAACTTGCCTCCCTAGTCAGTGACAATCCCAGGACTGCCCCCACGTATCTGATTCTAAAACCTATGCGCTTACTGCCTGATCCCAGCTACCCCTCTAAGGCACCTGTGTCGGCCTGATAGAGAGCCGGGAGAGATGCTCAAGTGGGTGGATCCTCCCGAGAGAGAGGAATCTGAAACAACATGAAACCCAGAGTCTGTCTTTCTAAAGAGCAGAGAGTCTCTACCTTAGGATGAAGCCTTTGCTCCTGTTTACCACTTGTTCCGGCTTGTGCTCCTCTACTTGGACCTTCTTGCTTTTGCTGATTTAGGCTGTCTTCCAGAAACCCCTCATGCACCTGCTCAACTGGGTCTGGTCTGCTTTTCCACTGGTGCTTTTCCCTTGCTCAATGCTGGCATCTCAGATTGCCCTACAATTTTCCAGGCCTCAGATCTAGGACCTTGCACTGTTAGAGCAGGGTAGGAGTGTCAGCCCCGCTTTGCAAGTGAGGACAATGAGCTCCGCAAAAGCCAGGTGAGCTTGCTGACAGGTGGCGGCAGAGCCCAGGGTGGAACCCATCTCCCAGGTCTCCCAGATGCCTTTGGGATTCTCCACCCAAGCGGGATGCTGAATAGAATTCCCACACCTTTCTTCACCCAAGACTAGACAAAACTAGTTACCCGTACGCTCCTCAGCTCCTTGGGAATATTTCTTACCCAGAGTACAGGGTGAAGTGAAGTAGACTGTGCGATTCTTTTTGCTCACAGCATTGCTGACTTGGCAGGTGTAACTTCCAGAGAAATTCTGTGGATTAACGGTGATCTCAAGCACATCTCTGTTGACGTCTGTGGGAAACGGTTGTGAGTCCCCGTACCAGGTGTAGCTCACAGACTGGTTTACAGACCGGTCCGGTATCTCACACGACAGTTTCAGATGACAGCTGTTATTCGGTTTCTTTCTCGTCTCGATATTTAGTTTAGGTTTAGGTACTGGATCTGAAGACAAGGAGGATGTTGTAAGATGAGACACTGGGTTTGTGTATTTATGAGGCTGGAGCCCTTTGGCCAACAAAATACAAAGGGAGCTAGGGAGGAGTAGGAGGGGGTGTCATGGAGAAGAGGCCCCTGCAGAGGGAGCCAGTGAGCAGCCTCGACCTCCGGAAGTTCAGACTGGAAGGGCTGCTCCTTAGCGGGGAAGCTAAAATGGGTCTGGAGGGGGTGGGCAGCCATGCACCCAGACCCCAAATGGGGTTATGACTACAAGTGGGCCAGAGAGAACAGCAGAGATTGCCTAGGGTCAGACTTGGTATTCCAAATGTCTGAGCTACTTGAGGATCCTTCTAGAGCACCAGCCCAGAGTTGGCATCTTGGCCCATCTGTTCTTCAAGAGCTCTTGGGCTCAGATTCAGCAAGAGTCCTGGGGTAAGAGGTACTATCCAGCACATTGCAAATCCCTTTCCTGGACTCTGGCGGAGCAGCGAAAACCCCCATGTAACCCCCAGCACACCTTAGCCACGACAAAGAGCATTGTGTCTGTTAGCTTTGGTATCTCAGGGTTTAGCCACATGGCAGGAATTCTCTAAGTGTCTGACAAAAGGATGGGTGGATGGAGTAGTTATGAGATACAAAATACAAAACAGCAGCTTTGGAGTGAGACCAGCCTGTGTCCTGGCTCTCATGGAGTGACATCATCAACATAATTAACCCCTCGAATTTCCTTCCCATTGGTAAACTGACTGCACTTCATAGCACAATGTGACCGAGATAAAACGCACCGTCCACGAGAGCGTACCTTCTGCAGGTGCCAGTGTTCCAGGCACGCTGGAGGCCACATCATCATTGCCGCCGTAATCCTGCCACCAGACGGGATCAAAGGTAATCCCAGCACCTGCTCCTCCCTTTGCCGGGGCCACTTCGCCTGAGACCCTCTGCTCCTTTTCATCCTGGCCCCGGGTAAAAGCCCAGCAGAACCAGTGCCTCTGAGGTGCCAGAGGACTAAATGTGCCAGAGAACTGACCGGCCCAGAGCTGGCCTCCTGCTACGAGAGTGGGAGGGGAGATGGGAGCTCTGCCTGCCTGGCTCCCCAACTCTAGACCCATGTCCTATGTGAAATCCCCCTCAGGCTGCCGGGATTTCCCTGCACACTTGGACTGAGCAATTCTCATAATGTTTTTGGCCATTTCTTGTGGTCTAGCCTCTTGTCTTCCACATCTTCCATGTTTTACACACTGAGAAGCATGCACCGGGCATGCTGTGGATGGGATTTTTTGAGACAGCAGGGAGTCTGGCTCTACGATGCCCTCTTTGAGCTATCAGAAATTCAAGGGCTGTACTGAACAATGAGTTTTCTGCAACCCCATCCCGATGGTCTTGTCTTCAGGCAGGTGTGCTTACCTCACACCAGCTTTGAGAATTTAAAATATTCAAATCCAGTGAAGAAATGGGCAGAAGGCATGAATAGACACGTCTCCAAAGAGGACATTCAGATGGCTAACAGACACATGAAAAGATGCTCAGCGTCACTCAGCATCAGGGAAACACACATCAAAACCACACTGAAACCACCTCATGCAGGTCAGAGTGGCTAAAATGAACAAATCAAGAGACTATCGATGCTGGCGAGGGTGTGGAGAGATGGGCACCCTCTTATACTGTTGGTGGGAATGTAAACTGGTGCAGCTGCTCTGGAAAAGTGTGGAGGTTCCTCAAAAAACTATCCATAGAACTCCCTTATGACCCAGCAATAGCACTACTAGGGATTTACCCAAGGGATACAGAAATGCTGATGCATAGGAGCACATGTACCCCAATGTTCATAGCAGCACTGTCAACAATAGCCAAATCATGGAAAGAGCCTAAATGTCCATCAATTGATGAGTGGATCAAGAAGATGTGGTTTA